>NC_000072.6:109604539-109904539 GCF_000001635.26 Mus musculus
ATTGATAAGTATTTATACCTTTCCAGATAGTTACAAATGCACAGGTAGATCACCTTCTTCATTCCTCACATTCATTCTTCAATGTACTACAGTGTAAATTTTATTTCTGAAGGAAAATAAGGCTCAGAGAAATATAATAATCTTTCAAAATTAACAGCAATAAATTATAAGATCTGAATCTTCTACTTAGGAATTTCTGGATTTTTGTCCATGCCATTGACATAGAGGTAGTTTTACATTATTTTGTAACACCAGAAGTTAAACTAGACATTATGGCTCATCTGGGAAAGGCTTAAGGCAAATAAGTTTTCTGGAGATAGCCCAACTGCTTTATATGGGTACAAAGGGTAAGCTCTGAATTGCAGGGCCTTCAGAGATTTCATACCAGGATTGCTTCTTACTACTGAAAGGCCTTTCCTGTCATTATTACATAGTCTAAAGATTCTGGGAATTATCCCACTCTATTGGGCAGATTTCCTACATGTCCAAAAAAGATAAACTTTCAGAAATTAATGCTATTTAGATTAATTGATGATTTTATAGAATTCTTGATTTGATTCGAAAATTTTAGGAAGAATGTTTCAAGAGATGGTTTTAGTTGTTTTGTGAGAAAGATGTAATAAAGTTAGAATCAAGAATAGAATGTGACCCCCTTAATAAAAAAGTAAACAAAGGCTGCATAATAAGGAATATAATTAGCTTTCACAATTACACTAAAAAGAGAAAAGTCTTGGGGCAATTTTGATCAAAGAAAAGCATTCCTTCTAGGTCAGGTCCAAGGAGGAAGCCACATGTATGGCACTATGTTGAAGGGAGGCCATGTAAAACTGTTGCTTTGACATACAATGAGCTCATAGAGTGAAACACTGCTTTGCACTTAATATCAACATCCTTCTGTAAATCACCTTTAATGTAACATTTTATCTATGAGGTAATTTTCTAAAGAACTTTTGTCTAAGAAGGTATAAAACGGCCAGAGAGAAGAAATAACATGGTGGCTTTGGGGGAGGGGGCGCTACCACATACATCCAAATATATTTGGATGTGTGTGTGTGTGTGTGTGTGTGTGTGTGTGTGTGTGTGTTTATCTATATGTATGCATACACATTCATGTGTAGGTATATGTGGATGTATGTAAGTATGCATGTATCGTCATTCTTCAGTCTTCATCTAATTCTATATCCCACTTCAGCACTTTTGATGCCAGGAAGATCCCTGGCATGTTTGCATTCATAAAAAACAAGAACTTGAGAACAGTAGTTCCACAGTACTGTGGCTAGGAAAGTTGACTCTTGTGTTATTACCTGCTCAGGCTCACTGAGCTTGGAGAACTATTTCATGTCCCTGAGCTTCAGAAACTTCAGGTGTAGAGACTCTAATGATTAGATGAAATCTAATGTAGAGTCTGTAATGAGTAGTAATCTATTTCTTTTGGTGCTGCTGCTCATACCACATTACAAAAGTTGGTTTGCAAAATTCTGGTCTTAGTGCATAGCACATGAGGAGCAGTAACATGAAAGATGGGAGTTGTTTCTTTTAATCAAATAATTGCACACTTCAGAACTTTATTTTAGTAACTGGCTTCCATTTGAATATTCAGGCAAACATGGATTATAAAGAAAGTGACATAGTGCTAGAGTACCTATCAATCACGCACTCCTGTAGCTTACTGGAGTGTGAGAAATAATACAGTCACCTAATTCTCAGGGTTTTGTAAAGAAATACCAAGCAAGGCTCCTGATGTATCTGTGCTTATTCTCATCTCTCTCTCTCTCTCTCTCTCTCTTTCTCTCTCTCTCTCTCTCTCTCTCTCTCTCTCATGTGTGTGTGTGTGTGTGTGTGTGTGTGTGTGTGTGTGTGTGTGTGTGTAACTTAGTTACTGAGCTCTAAAGGTTTCTTTTAACTATTATTTTCTAACAATTCTTCACAGTTATCATGGAATACCTTATTAAGAGTATACTAAGACTTGGCTACCATTTTCCAAATCCAGGTGATTATCCCTCTCCCAGTCTTTAGCAATAATTTACTTAAAAACTTTTCTCCCAATTCTCAGTTGCCCCGATTTGAAATGAAAAAGTTAATAACTATCTTATGTGGGTGCTTAGGAGGATCAATTAAAATTTTTCATATATCATAGAAGATAGCCCAAGAGTTTAAAAAAAAACTAAATGCATTTTTCTTGCTAGGCATGGATACTTTTTAATAAGAACATGCCTCATTCTTATATGCTGGGCTATTTTAATAGCTACTTACATATAGGTATAACTTGACTAATACCTATTCTGTGACTAATCTCAGATCATTCAGTTTTAAGAATGATCAGGACATTAGAAGGCACATCAGCTACTGCCACTCAGATGTAGTTGGGGTGTTGGCTTCAGCTGCAGAAAGAATTTCAAGAAAAGTTGGTTTCAGGCAATATACAACCTTTACTAAGGAAAGGATGGTACATAGCAACTGGAGTATGGGCATTAAGAAACAGACACACTTAACTGTCTCAAAAATGGCATTCTATATGATTTTTGAAACTACATCATACAAATAATGTAACTATGACCAAGTTTACAGATTACAAAAGGTTAGAAAAGTAAGTAAAATTCTACAACCCAACTTATATACTTCTCTTAATTTCCTTCTGTGAATGAAATTTTACAGGATTGGTAAGGTCTATCATTCAGGTTTACAGATAAAAGAGGCACAAGGATAAAAACAAAGATCACACGGGGTTGTGACAGTCACCTTGGCCTTGAGCATAGTTTATGTATGAGCTTTCAAACTTTTCTTTCATTAATTTACTTATTTATTCACTTTATCCCTATTTTAGCTCCCCTTTCTTCCTCATGTAGCCCGTTCCCCATCCTCTTCCTACTCCTCTAAGAAGGGGAGCCCCCCTCCTTCTGGGGTTTTACCCCACTCTAGTACATCACATAACTTCAGGATTAGATGCATCCTCTTACCTGGAGGCCAGATATGGTGTCTCAGTTAGGAAAATGGAATCCACTGGCAGCCAACAAATTCAGAGACAACCAGTTGTTGTGGAAAACCATGAATACCAAGATGCATATCTGCTACATGTATGGGAGGCCTACATCCAGCCTGTGTTTGCTCTTGGTTTGTGGTTTAGTCTCTGCGAGTCACTTAGGGTCCATGTTAGTTAACTCTGCTGGTCCTCTTGTGGCGTCTCTATCCCATTTGGGTCCGACAATCCTTCCTCCAACTTTCCCGGAAGACTCCCCAAGCTTTGCCTAATGTTTGGCTGTGGGTCTCCTCATCTCTTTCTATTGGCTGCTGGGTAGAGCTTTCAAAGGACAGTTATGTTAGGCTCCTGTCTGCAAGAATAGCAGAGTAGCACTAATAGTGACCAAGATTAGCTCTTGGGTCTAAAGTTGGGTTAGTCATTGGTTGGCCATTCCCTCCATCTCTGTTCCAGCTTTATTCCTGCACATCTTGAAGGTAGTACATATTTTTCATCAAAAGTTTTCTGGGTGCGTTGTTGCCCTTATCCCTCCACTGTGAGTCTTGCTTGGCTATACTAGGGGGCCACTTCCTGCTCTATATCCTTCTAGCTTCACTTCCATAGACTCTCTGTGACCTCCTCCTCATTCCAGATCCCTGTCACATCCTAGATATGCCACCCTACTGCCTGCTACCTTTTTTCTCTTTCTTATGTTCTACCTACACCTAATGTCTACCTCCCATTTGCTTCTCAATCCCTTCTACCCAGTTCCCTCCCTCCACCACCTTGGATGTTATTTCATCTTCTGAGTACGTTTCAACCATCCTCACTTGGGATGTTCTTGTTATTTCATTTCTTTAGGTATGTGAATTATAGCGTTTGTATCCTGTATTTTATGGCTAATATCCACTTATAAGTGACTACATACCATGCATGTACTTTTGAGTCTGGGTTACCTCATTCAGGAAGGGTTACTGCCTTCCATTTGCCTGCCAAATTCACAATGTTCATGATTTAATAGCTGAGTAGCATTCCATTGTGTAGATGAGCCACATTTTTTATCGATTATTCAGTCGACATCACCTGGGTTGCTTCTAGTTTCTGGCTATTACAAATAAAGCTGCTATGAACATAATTGAGGGAGTATCCTTGTGGGATGGTAGAACATCTAGTGGGTATATGCCCAGGAGTGGTATAACTGTGTCTTGAGGTAGAAATATTTCCAATTTTCTGAGAAATATTCAAATTGATTTTCAGAGTGGTTGTAAAGTTTGCACTCTGTCTAGAAATGTAGAATTTTCTCCCTTCTTCCACATCCTCACCAGCATGTGGTGTCACTTTAGTTTTGGATCTTAGCCATTCTGATGGCTTTAAGGGGAAACTCATAGTCATTTTTATTTGCATTTTCCTGATGACTAAGGATATTGAATATCTTTTAAAAGTATTTCTCAGTCATTAGAGATTCTCTCTTTAATTCTGTACCCCATTTTTAAAAATTGGGTTATTTGTGTTGTTGAACTCTAACTTCTTGAGTCCTTTATATATTTTTGGAATCAGTTCTCTGTCAGAATTTTTTTCAATTTTACCAGCCTCTCTTATTAGTTATGAATCTTAGTGCCTGAGCTAGACTGAGTTCAGAAAGTGGTCTCGTGTAAGAATGTGTTCATGGCTATTCTCCACTTTATTTACTATTAGATTTTGTGTGTCTTGTTTTCTGCTGAGATCTTTAATCCACTTGGACTTGAGTTTTCTGCAGGAGATTAGATACAGATCTATTTGCATTTTTTACCTTGTAGTCATCCAGTTAGACTAGCACCATTTACTGGAGGTGCTCACCCTTTTCCATTGTTAGGTTTTGGCAGCTTTGTCAAAATCAAGTGTCCTTAGCTATGTGGGTTTATTTCTGGGTATTTGATTCAATTCCTGTCTGTCTCTATACCAATCCTATACAGTTTTTATTACTATTGGCCTGTGTTATTGCTTGAAGTGAGGTACAGTGATACTTGCAGAAGTTCTTTTATTGTATAGGGCTGTTTTAGCTATCCAAGGTTTTGGGGTTTTCCATATGAAGTTGAGAATTGCTTTTACAAGATCAATGCAGAATTGTGTTGGAATGTTGATGAGGATTGCATTGAATCTGTAGATTGTTTTTTGTTTGCCATTTTCACTGTCTTAAGCTTACCAATCCATGAGCATGGGCAATCTTTCCATCTTCTGAAATCTTCTTCAATTTCTTTCTACAAAGACTTGAAGTTCTTGTCATACAGGTTTTTCACTTGCTTGGTTAGAATTACTCTAAGATATTTTATATTGTTGGAGGCTATTGTGAAGCGTGTTATCTTTCTAAATTCATTACCATCCTGTTATTCATTTGTATGAAGGAGGGCTACTTATTTCTTTGAGTTAACACTTTGCTGAAAGTGTGTATTAGCCGAAGGAGTTCTTTGCTAGAATTTTTAGGATCATTTATGTATACTATCATCTGAGAATACTGACAATTAGACTTCTTCCATTTCAATTTATATTTTCTTGATGTTCTTTAGTTGTCTTACTACTCTATCTGGGACTTCAAGTATTGAAGAAATAGGGAGAGAGCAAACAGCCTTGTCTTGTCCTTGATTTTAATGAATTTGCTTTTAAGTTTTCCTCTATTTAATTTGACATTGTCTATTGACTTGCTGAATATTACCTTTATTTTGTTTAGGTATGTCCATTGCATTCCTGATATCACCAAGTCTTTAACATTAAGAAGAGTTGGATTTTGTCAAAGGCTTATTCAACATCTAATAAGGTGATCATGTGCTTTTTTATTATTATTTTTAATTAGGTATTTATTTCATTTACATTTCCAATGCTATCCCAAAAGTCCCCCACCTGCTCCCCCACCCACTCCCCCACCCACCCCCTCCCACTTCTTGGCCCTGTCGTTCCCCTGTACTGAGGCATATAAAGTTTGCACAACCAATGGGCCTCTCTTTCTACTGATGGCCAACTAGGCCAAATTCTGATACATAAGCAGCTAGAGAAACGAGCTCCAGGGGGGTACTGGTTAGTTCCTATTGTTGTTCCATCTATAGGATTGCAGATCCCTTTAGCTCCTTGGGTACTTTCTCTAGCTCCTCCATTGGGGGCCCTGTGATCCATCCAATAGCTGACTGTGAGCATCCATTTCTGTGTTTGCTAGACCCCAGCATAGTCTCACAAGAGACAGCTCTATCTGGGTCCTTTCAGCAAAATCTTGCTAGTGTCTGCAATGGTGTCATCGTTTGGAGGCTGATTATGGGATGGATCCCCAGATATGGCAGTCTCTAGATGGTCCATCCTTTCGTCACAGCTCCAAACTTTTTCTCTGTAACTCCTTCCATGGGTGTTTTGTTCCCAATTCTAAGAAGGAGCAAAGTGTCCAAACTTTGGTCTTCGTTCTTCTTGAGTTTCATGTGTTTAGCAAATTGTATCTTATATCTTGGGTATCCTAAGTTTCTGGGCTAATATCCACGTATCAGTGAGTACATATTGTGAGAGTTCCTTTGTGATTGGGTTACCTCACTCAGGATGATGCCCTCCAGGTCCATCCATTTGCCCAGGAATTTCATAAATTTATTCTTTTTAATAGCTGAGTAGTACTCCATTGTGTAAATGTACCACATTTTCTGTATCCATTCCTCTGTTGAGGGGCACCTGAGTTCTTTCTAGCTTCTGGCTATTATAAATAAGGCTGCTATGAACATAGTGGAGCAAGTGTCTTTCTTACCGGCTGGAACATCTTCTGGATATATGCCCAGGAGAGGTATTGCGGGATCATCCAGTAGTACTATGTCCAATTTTCTGAGGAACCGCCAGACTAATATCCAGAGTGGTTGTACAAGCTTGCAATCCCACCAACAATGGAGGAGTGTTCCTCTTTCTCCACATCCTCGCCAGCATCTGCTGTCACCTGAATTTCTAATCTTAGCCATTCTGACTGGTGTAAAGTGGAATCTCAGGGTTGTTTTGATTTGCATTTCCCTGATTATTAAGGATGTTGGACATTTTTTTTTCAGGTGCTTCTCAGCCATTCGGTATTCCTCAGGTGAGAATTCTTTGTTTAGCTCTGAGCCCGATTTTTTAATGAGGTTATTTGGTTTTCTGGAGTCGGAGTCCACCTTCTTGAGTTCTTTATATAGATTGGATATTAATCCCCTATCTGATTTAGGATAGGTAAAGATCCTTTCCCAATCTGTTGGTGGTCTTTTTGTCTTATTGACAGTGTCTTTTGCCTTGCAGAAGCTTTGCAATTTTATGAGGTCCCATTTGTCTATTCTTGATATTACAGCACAAGCCATTGCTGTTCTATTCAGGAATCTTCCCCCTGTACCCATATCTTCGAGGCTTTTCCCTACTTTCTCCTCTATAAGTTTCAGTTTCTCTGGTTTTATGTGGAGTTCCTTAATCCACTTCGATTTGACCTTAGTACAAGGAGATAGGAATGGATCAATTTGCATTCTTCTACATGATAAGTGCCCATTGTGCCAGCATCATTTGTTGAAAATGCTGCCTTTTTTCCACTGCATGGTTTTAGCTCCCTTGTCAAAGATCAAATGACCATAGTTGTGTGGGTTCATTTCTGGGTCTTCTATTCCATTGGTCTACTTGTCTGTCGCTATACCAGTACCATTCAGTTTTTATCACAATTGCTCCGTACTACAGCTTTAGGTCAGGCATGATGATTCCACCAGAGTTTTTTTTATCCTTGAGAAAGTTTTTTGCTATCCTAGGTTTTTTGTTATTCCAGATGAATTTGCAGATTGCCCTTTCTAATTCGTTGAAGAATTGAGTTGAAATTTTAATGGGGATTGCATTGAATCTGTAGATTGCTTTTGGCAAGATAGCCATTTTTACTATATTTATCCTGCCAATCCATGAGCATGGGAAATCTTTCCATCTTCTGAGATCTTCCTTGCTTTTTCTTTCATTTTGTTTATATGGTAAATTGAGTTGATAAATTTTCATATATTGAATCACTGCTGCAACTCAATTACCCCTGCAATGCTTGGATGAGGCCTACTTGATCCTGGTGAATGATCTCTTTGATGTGTTCCTGGATCCAGTTTATGAGTATTTTATTGATTATTTCTTCATTATTGTTTTTTAAGGGAAATTGGTCTGAAATTCTTCCTTTTTTGAGTCTTTGCATATTTTTGTGATCAGAATGACTGTAGTCTCATAGAATGAGTTTTACAATGTTCCTTCTCTTCTATTTTGTGGAATAGTTTGACGAGTATTGGTATTAGCTCTTCTTTGAAAGTGTAGCTCTGAGCCCCATCTTTTAATGGGGTTATTTGATTTTCTGGAGTCCACCTTCTTGAGTTCTTTATATATATTGGATATTAATCTCCTATCTGATTTAAGATAGGTAAAGATCCTTTCCCAATCTGTTGGTGGCCTTTTTGTCTTATTGACAGTGTCTTTTGCCTTGCAGAAGCTTTGCAGTTTCATGAGGTCCCATTTGTCAATCCTCGATCTTACAGCACAAGCCATTGCTGTTCTATTCAGGAATTTTTCCCCTGTGCCCATATCTTTGAGATTTTTCCCCACTTTCTCCTCTATAAATTTAAGTGTCTCTGGTTTTATGTGAAGTTCCTTGATTCACTTAGATTTGACCTTAGTACAAGGGACAGGCAAACTTTATATGCCCCAGTACAGGGAAACACCAGGGCCAATAAATCGGAATGGGTGGGCAGGGGAGTGGGAGGGGGGGTGTGGGGGACTTTTGGGATAGCATTGGAAATGTCATTGAGGAAAATACGTAATTAAAAAAATAAAAATGAAGTAGATGTAAAAAAAAAGTGTAGCAAAACTCTAGTCTAAAATCATCTGGCTCAGTACATTTTTGGTTAGTAGACTTTTGATGATTGCTTCTATTCATTTAGGACTATTCTTTGGGACTATTTAGGTAGTTGATCTGATCATGATTTAGCTTTGGAAGGTGGTATCTGTCTAGATAGCCATCCATTTCATTTAGATTTATAGTTTACGAATATAGGCTTTTGAAGTAAGACCTAATGATTCTCTGGATTTCCTTGGTGTCCATTATTATGCCTCCCTCTTCATTTCTGACATTGTTAATTTGGATACTGTCTCTCTGCCTCTTAGTTACTTTGGCCAAGGGTTTGCCTATCTTGTTGCTATTATCAAAAAAATAAAAAATAAAAAACAACCAAACCAAAAAAATCAACTCTTGTTTTCATCAATTTTTAACTGTTTTCTTTGTTTCTGATATATTGATTTTAGTTCTAAGTTTGATTATTTCCTGTAGTCTACTCCTCCTGGGTATATTTGCTTCTTTCTGTTCTAGAGCTTTCAGGTGTGCTGTTAAGCTGCTGGTATGATATGTCTCCAATTTTTTTATGAGGACAGTTCTATGATCATTTCTCTTAGCAGTGCTTTCATTGTGTGCCATATGTTTGGATATGTTGTGCCTTTATTTTCATTGAATTTTAGAAAGTCATTAATTTCTGCTTTTATTTCTTTCTGTAATCAGTGATCATCCAGTAAAGAGTTGTTCTATTTCTATGAGTTTGTAGCCTTTCTGTTGTTCCATTGTGTTGAAGTCCAACATTAATCCATGGTGCTCTGATAGGATAAGGGAGTTATTTCAGTTTTCTAATATCTTTTGAGGCTTGCTTTGTAATTAACTACATGGCCAGTTTTGAAGAAGGTTCTGTGAGGTGCTGAGAAGAAGGTATATTTATTTGTGTTTGGGTGAAGTGTTCTGTAAATATTTGTTAGGTCCATTTATTTCATAACACCAGCTAGTTCCATTATTTCTGCTTAGTTTCTATCCTGTCCGTTGACAATAATGGGAACTGAAGTCTCCCATTATTAATGTGTGGGACTCAATGTGTGCTTTAAGCTTTAGTAATGTTTCTTTTACAAAAATGTCCTAGCATTTGGGGCACAGATGTTCAGAATTGAGATGGCATTTTGGTGGATTTTTCCTTTGATGAGAATGAAGTGTCCTTCCCCAACTTTTTTGTTTGTTTGTCTTTTAATAAATTTTGGTTGAAAGTCTATTTTATTAGAAATTAAAATGGCTACTCCATCTTTTCTCTTGAGACCATTTTCTTGGAAAACATTTTTCTATCCCTTTACTCTGAGGTAATGTTAATCTTTGTTGCTGAGGTGTGTTTCTTGTATGCAGCAGAATGATGGATCCTGTTTTTGTATCCATTCTATTAGTCTGAGTCTTTTTACTGGAGAATTGAGTCCATTAATGTTGAATGGTTATTAATATAAATGCTAATAATTGTTAATATCATTAATAACATTAAGATATTAATGATGAATGATTAATAATTTCTGTTGTTTTGATGTTGATAATGTTAGTGTGTGTGTGTGTGTGTGTGTGTGTGTGTGTGTGTGTAAGCTTTTTTCTTCTTATGTTTTTGTTGATGTGAAATTATTTTTTCTTGTGTTTTGGGGGGTGTAGTTACCCTCCTCGTATAGGAGTTTTTCTTCTATTATCCACTGTGGGATTGGATTAGTGGAAGGATACTGTTTAAATTTAGTTCTGTCATGGAATAACTTGATTTTTCCATCTATGATGATTAAAAGGTTTGATGAACATAGTCTGAGCTGCCACCTGAGATCTCTTAGAAACTGTAAAATGTCTGCTCAGGCACTTCTGGCTTTTAAAGTCTATGTTGAGAATTCTGGTGTGATTCTAATAGGTCTGCACTTATATATTATTTCATTCCTGTGGTTTTCTTTAGTATTCTTTCTTTATTCTGTACATTTAGTGTTTTCGTTATTATGTGGTTGAAGGATCCCCCGCCCCCATTTTTGGCTCTACTCTACAGTGGTTTTGAAACTGCTTATACATTTATAGGCAACTCTTTCTTTAGGGAATTTTCTTCTATGATTTTGTTGTAGATATATTCTGTGACTTTGACATAGGAATCTTCTCCTTCTCTTCCTGTTATTCTTAGGTTTTGTCTTTTCATGGTTTCCAAAATTTCCTGTATGCATTTCATTAGAAAGTTTTTAGATTTAGCATTTCCTTGACAGATATATCATTTTCTTCTATTGTATTTTCTATATCTGAGATTCTCTCTTCCATCTTGTATTCTGTTGGTGATGTTTGTGTCTCCAGTTCCTGTTCTCTTTCTTATTTTTTCCAACTACATGATTGCCTCAGTTTGAGTTTTCTTTAGTGCTTCTATGTCTATTTTCAGGTTTCTTATTCCTTTCCTATTTGATTTTTCCTGTATTTATTTAAGGGATTTATTCATTTTCTCTTTAAAGGTCCCTATCATCTTCATAAAATTAGATTTAAGGTCATCCTTCAGTTCAGTTGCATTAGGACTTCCAGGGCTTGCTGTATTAGGGTAGCTGGATTCCATTATTGCCCTGGCTTTTGATGCGTTTGTTCTTTTTTCTTTTTAATATTTTTTATTAGGCATTTTCCTCATTTACATTTCCAATGCTATCCCAAAAGTCCCCCATACCCTCCCTCCCACTCCCCTACCCACCCACTCCCACTTTTTGGCCCTGGCATTCCCCTGTACTGGGGCATATAAAGTTTGCAAGTCCAATGGGCCTCTCCTTCCAGTGATGGCCGACTAGGCCATCTTTTGATACATATGCAGCTAGAGTCAAGAGCTCCAGGTACTGGTTAGTTCATAATGTTGTTCCACCTATAGGGTTGCAGATCCCTTTAGCTCCTTGGGTACTTTCTCTAGCTCCTCCATTGGGGGCCCTGTGATCCATCCAGTAGCTGACTGTGAGCATCCACTTCTGTGTTTGCTAGGCTCTGGCATAGTGCTGGCCTTTGGCCATCTGGCTTTTCCTAGTGTTGGCAGACCTGGTAGTATCTGATGGGAACAAGCCTTCATAGCTGTAAGTGTAGCTGGTAGTCCCTGATAGCTTCAGGCAACTGGTTGTTCATGGTGGCAACAGGCCTCCAGGGATGCAGGTTGAGCTGTGGCCCAGGGAAATGTAGTACACATTGAGCAGAAAGGAAGTTACTGCTTCTTGCTTAACCCAGAGGGTAGGTGGTCTCACCTGGTAGCCCCTAATAGCTGTAGGCCTCTGGGGCTGTGGCTAGAGGTATGAACCAGAAGATAGAGCTCAGAAGGGACAAGGAAGACCTCAAGGCTAATAGGCTTGCTGGGAAGACCCAGTAGGAAGGAATTTAGGGCTTGAGGATCTCACCTGGTTGTCTCAGGCATCAGCAGGCATCCAGGGATGCTTGAAATCTGTGGCCCAGGAAATGGAGTACAGAGTGGGCAAGGCAGAATTTGCCACTGATGGGTTTGTTCAGAGGGGCCACCAGGCAAGGACTTGGGGTTAGAGTCTAACTAGGTAATCCCTAATGACTAGAGGTCTGTGTTGCAGGTGTAGATGTGGACTGGAAGAAAGCTTTCAAACCTTTAAGATACTTCTTAGAAGACAGACTATTGTCTCTATACAGGTCATTTCACAATAGTTTGACTTTTTTTGGGCAATAATCATGACTTCACCAACAAGAAACACAAAACAAAGCAATCCTGATGGTGTGTGTGTGTGTGTGTGTGTGTGTGTGTGTGTGCATAAATACAAGCTTGTTTGATGTGTTTCTGCTGTGCATAAGTACTGTGTGTTTATATTTAATGTTTGATATGTGTATATGTGTATTGGTATATGTGTGGTCTGTACACATGTGGTGTATGCTATGTGAGTGTTTTGCATTTGAGGTGTGTATGTGTGCATGTTTGGTATGTGTGCTGTGTGTCTATGTGGTTATTGTTTGTCATGTGTATATGTGGTGTGTCATTTTGGTATTTGGTATGTGTACTGTTTTTGGTGTATGTGTGTATGTGTGTGTGCTTGGCATTTGATTTGTGCCCTCTGTTTCCCATCCCTTTATTTCTCCCAGTCTTTGTTGCTTACAGAATACTGAGAGTGAGAGAAAAACAAAACAAAACAACCCCTGCCAAATAACACCACAACAAGAAACATGTTTCCATACAGCGCTTTATTCTAAATAGTCCCTGCATTTACTTTATCTTGAAACAAGGCCCTAAGCAAGAAATGTTTAGAATTTACATTCTGCAGAGGTCTGTCAATTTCTGTCAAGGAGGAAAACAGGGGAAGAGTGGTTGATAAGCAGCTGAGGTTCCTTTCCCCCCTCCCCAAGTACTGTAATTCCGAAGGCTCTCAGTAAATATCAAGCATGTAGCATACTTTTCTCAGGAGGGCAGCTCCCACGTTTCTCCAGACATTGCCTTCTGTGACATGACAGAGCTAGAAAGCTGCTTTAAATCTTCTTAAGTACACATGACAGTCACATTCATTCCAAATGCTTCTACAAGATTAATGATATTAAAGTCAGCACCTAGAAGTTAATCATTTCACTATTATTTTAGTGTTAACAAGACCCATTAATAGCAACATCGGAGAAAGACTGTTAAATTGAGAGGAGAGATACACATGCCAGAAGATAATTAGCAGTGTAAATTTTTTTTACACAATCCCTAATCTGGTATTTATTTATTTATTTTTATTAGATATGTTCTTTATTTACATTTCAAATGCTATCCCAATAGTTCTCTGTACCTTATCCCCCACCCTGCTTGCCCCCCCCACTCCCACTTCTTGCCCCTGTACTGGGGCATATAAAGTTTGCAGGACTAAGGGGCCTCTCTTCCCAATGGTGACCCATCTTCTGCTACATATGCAGCTAGAGACATCCAGGTTCCTCTGAGGCAGTGTAAAATTTTACATAGGATTATGAGTTGAGCTTTGGGATTAGAGAGAACATTTAGCAGCCTTTCTTTAAGTTAAATATATCTGTTCCTGGCTTTGGTTTTTCTAGGGAGCCCGAAAATCCATTTAGTATATCCTATCTACAGAACACCTTTAGTTTTAAAAGGGCAGATTTCTGGGATGAAAAGATGGCTCATTGAGTAAAACATTTGACATGCTAATGTTTGACTCTTGAGTTTGGATGCCCTGAGCCCTTATAAAGCTGGACACAGTATCTTGAGTCTGTTATCCCAACATTCCTTTGGCAAGATAGGAGGTGTATACAGACTTATGGGAACCTAGATAGCCAACCAAACAATGGAAAAGAACAAGAGATCATCAAATGAAGTAGAAGATAGAAGATTGTACTGGTATGTAAGGTTATTCTTATACTTTCATGTGAATACTGTGTCGTGTGTGAATCAGCATGAACACCAATGAGTCTGCACACATACCCATCACACACACAGATAATTTTTAAAAAGAAAGGAGAAGCTGGGCATGGTGGCACATGCCTTTAATCCCAGCACTTGGGAGGCAGAGGCAAGCAGATTTCTGAGTTCGAGGCCAGCCTGGTCTACCGAGTGAGTTTCAGGACAGCCAGGGCTACACAGAAAAACCCTGTCTAGATAAACCAAAAAAAAAAAAAAAAAAAAAAAAAAGGAGAAAATTACTTCCATTCTACAATTAGGTTACATTGTGTAAAAAACTATCTTTACAGGAATTGTGTTCACAAAGTCAGATATTTGTTGTATTAGTATCTTTAGTTTTTAACCAGAACTGCAGAGAAAACTGATAAATTACTATGGTAAATCTTACTTCACTTTGGTTTACCATAGACAGATATGAAGTGCTATCCCCAGGGCTGCTTATGGACTGTTTTTTTCCATTGTGGGATTTTTCCTTCTTCAGTGGAAAGCAAGCTCAAGTTTCTAAACCCAAGTAAAAAGTGAAGCAGTAGGTAGCAAAGTGTATTCTGGAGAATCACATCTTCCTTTATACTGTTTTATAATTCAGTTTTAGAGTTTCTACTGAGTTTTGCATTATCTTTAGTTTTTTCTATTGTCATGATGATACTTAATAGTTATGATAGATGGACTTTAATAAAAAGTTAGATCTTTCAAAGGGGCGATTGGTTGTCTTTTTACTGAATATTGGTTATATATTCCTAGACTTCTATGATTTCTATGTTGGATACTTTTGAATTGCATTCTAGAATTTGAAGACATGATATTATCTACATTATTGTATATTGCTATCCAGATTATGTTCATTTTACTTCAGCCAGGAATTAACTTAGATGGACTCAAAGAATAAACTGTCAATTGCTTGAAATTCAGTTCTGTTAGTTTACCCTAAATTGGTTGTTTTAATTTTCATTTCACATGTGTTTAGGGGGAGCCAAATGGTTAAAAAAGAATTTGGTTATTTCTTTACTTAAGATTTTTGTTGCATGAAATATATATAAAATCAAGGCACCCACACTAGCACTGGCTAATTTCTAGTATCATATTTTCCCTGCTACCAGGATCTCCATGCAGTGATTGCCCAACCTGCCTGGCCTCTTGAGGCTGATCCTACTCACATCTCTAGCCATTTTCCCCCTGTGATTAGATGTCACAAATCCCATCCCTGCCCGCCCCCCTGTAACCCAGTAAAATCAAAACTCAAGAGGCTTGTAATTTATCAGTCAGATTTATATTAGTAAATTCTCAACCCACAAAATGCCTACACAATGAACTCAAAACTCAATTGATATAAACACAAGCTGAACACCTAGATGGCACAAATGCACCCAGCTTGGATGGACCATCTAGTGACTGCCATATGCAGGGATCCATCCCATAATCAGCTTCCAAATGCTGACACCATTGCATACACTAGCAAGATTTCGCTGAAAGGGCCCAGTTATAGCTCTCTCTTGTGAGACTATGCCGGGGCCTAGCAAACACAGAAGTGGATGATCACAGTCAGCTATTGGATGGGTCACAGGGCCCCTAATGGAGGAGCTAGAAAAATTACCCAAGGAGCTATAGGGAACTGCAACCCTATAGGTGGAACAGCAATATGAACTAACCAGTACCCGGGAGCTCTTGTCTTTAGCTGCATATGTATCAAAAGATGGCCTAGTCGGCCATCACTGCAAAGAGAGGCCCATTGGACTTGCAAACTTTATATGCCCCAGTACAGGGGAACGCCAGGGCCAAAAAGGGGGAGTGGGTGGGTAGGGGATTGGGGGGTTGGGTATGGGGGACCTTTGGGATAGCATTGAAAATGTAAATGAGGAAAATACCTAATTAAAAAAAAAGAAATCCTCAATACTTATGGCTCCCAAGACTGTGTGGTTCTGGATCCTCTTCCTCTCATATAGGTTCCATCTTGTTTCTCCCCTCTTTGTCTCCTGCTCTGTCTCTGTACTCATCTCTAAAATTCTTATCCCACATTCTTTTTTCACTGCCCAATCACAGGCTCTCACCTGCCTTCACTTGCTTACAGACAACAATCTACAGATTTTACTTTTTGTAATACACACACACACACGCACGCACACACACACACACACACACACACACACACACACACACACACACACATGTAGTTTTTATTCATTGGAATCAAAGTATAATTATATAGTTTCCCTTTTCCCTTTAGTCAAAGCTTTCTAATAGGAGTTATTGCTTTTCTTCTTATATTTGACTGTGCACTTCCATCAACATAAAAGATATTAAAAACTGGTGAATATGTTCTTCTTTCTGGGTTTTGATTACTCTTTAGTAAATTGCTTCTCCATGTTTTTTCCACTTGTTCAAATTTAGTCCAAGAATAACCAGTTTCAAAATGATTACTTTCCACCCAGATCTTCTGAATTGAAATTACAAGGTAGGCACAAGAAGTGAGAGTCTGAAAATGTTAAGACCATGATTACTGATTTCTGAACCTACCAGAATTGATAACTATAGTCTAGGCTTGAGCCTAAACTTCAGTTTGATTTTTATTTATTTATTTATTTATTTATTTATTTATTTATTTATTATTTATTTATTTTGGTTTTTCAAGACAGGGTTTCTCTGTATAGCCCTGGCTGTCCTAGAACTCACTCTGTAGACCAGGCTGGCCTTGAACTCAGAAATTTGCCTGCCTCTGCCTCCCGAGTGCTGGGATTAAAGGCATGTGCCACCACGCTCGGCTTTGATTAGTCTTGACATTCTTTTATAATACAAGTTAGTATCTGATATTTGAGTTCAGACTCTTGATATTATAATTAATGTTAATATAAAGAAATCATTGCAGAATTTTATTCGTCATATTATTGTTTAAATTATGATTTCATTGGATTTATTTTTTAAAGGTCTTCAAAGGCAAAAGACTAAAAAGTAGTAAAAGATCTATAAATATCAAAATGTTTGAGGAAATTTAATCTATCTTTTCTGCCTAAAGTAAGTCGCATATTGCTTTTAAAAAGGTGTGGTTTTTTTGCCTTGATGTAAAATAAATCCATTGTACAGTATGCTTATTTCAGTGTCACATAAAATAGCTGACTCAAAGCCTTGAGCAAATGAGGAGGGACTGAATGTCACAATTTACAGGAGGAAGAGTATTTTAAACATTTCAAAAAACTCTTATGTGGGTGTCCATGAGTAATTATGTAAGGCTGTTGTCATTCAATGGCATGTTATTAGAAATATGCTACACTGAACAACAGTAACATTTTGGGGGGCTAGGGAGCGTGGCAAATTCCTGGATAATTCAGGCAGTAAGAGAAATATGCAATTTGGGTTTTGAGTTATTAGTTCAGGTTCCCTACGTTGATGCAATCTATCATGGTCATTATTCAGTTTTACTTCTCCTCTGCCACTGGCAGCTGCCATTTTTTCCTTCAGTGCAGTCTTGGCAGATTCACAGTAAGTGCTCTGAATGGCCTTTCCCAGTCTTCTCATTTGTATGCAGTGATGATTATGGTCGTAGTAAACATTTATTGAACGTTTATGTGCCAATCACAGCTCTAATTACTTTACTGCTCATTCATCCTTTATAATAGCTCTGTGAGGTAGATATTAACATTTCTATTTTATATCAAGACTCAGGCAGCTTAAATACCTTCCATAGCTAGAATGTTGCAGGTCCAGGACTCAAAATCACTTGTCTCATCCCACAGCCCTCCTTTGATCAACTACACCAAGAGCTGTGAAAAGGAGATTTGATTCAAAGGCAACCATGGTGCTGGTTTTGGTTTCCAGGCTATAGCTTGATTGATAGCAAGTAGAACATAACAGAAAATGATTAGAATACAGCAGCTGCAATGGGTGGGATCAGGTTTACTGAGGGCTCTCAGAGGAGCCAGAGATGGCACCCTACAAGAATGTGAACAGTGACATTTGCCCTGTGAAACTAGGAGGGGAAAGGAATCTAGGAGATTTCTTTTCTCTCTTTCTTGTTCCATGTCTCCTGTGGACTGTGCCAAGATTTGTTTTTCCTTTGGAGGCCTGCTGGAAAAGTCCTATGTGACAACCAGAAAATCTGCTGAGTATCTGATAGGTCTCTTGGCAGTTTGCTGCAAAATGGTGCCAAAGTGGAAACATCAGTTCACATCACTTTCTTTCTTTTTATTTCTTCTTCTTCTTTTTTTCTTTGTCTTGCTATTTTTTTTGTGTGTGTGTGTAGCCCTCTCTGATTATTCTGAGCTTTTATGTGCTAAATGAAATGCCAGTATTCTGATGAGTTAGTTAACAAAGTTCTGTGGATAAGTTTTCTTGGGACATCTGAGCTAAAACAGTAACTACAATCAGACTCCATTATAAATGCTTCAGGTGGACTGGCTTGTACTAACTCCTTTAATAAAGAAAAGAAGAGCCTGTTGGCATTATTGTTCCTATTTTACAGAGTGGGAAAATAAAAGTACAGAATTTAAGCTTTTCTGTGGAATTTGGTGAAAAAGTAATTTCTACTCATTTGTTGTATATGAATAAAATAGATGGATTACAGCATCTACAGAAGAGAATAAAGTAACAGTGAATTATTGAATTTTAGGAATTTTCTAGATCTTACTGTATACATTACAGTATTTACATTGAATATCAATATATAAGAAATAGGAAATATTTGTACGGCTCAAAGAGCTCAGGCTCTTCGGGGGAGAGAATGATGGAATCTTAACTTCAAAGAAGCCTTGCATGACTTTTGCTTTGTTTATGTGAGAAGGCTCATCTGTTGAAATGTGAAATTCCTTAGGGTTGTATGGTGAGCAAATAAATGATAAATAAAAGATAGTGCTATGAAATCAACTGGCTGTCCAGAAAAATAAATACCTAAGAAGCAAGGCATAATTTTATGGGCCTATGGATTTTCCTTGTCATAAGTTGACCCCTTTTTCATGGTCTCTGTCTCTTGATTGATGTGATACTGCAGGAGTTCTGGCCCTTGTTCAAATATTGACTAGGATATCCTGGTATCTAAGGAAATGTAAGGATTCCAAAAGAACTGCAAACTAATGCTTGACTAACAAACATGGTGCAGGAGTCTCAAAGAGTCTATTGTTTCAAGTTTTCTGGTATGAGTCTTAGATTTCCTCAGATAATTCTGCACTGTTATTTTCCCTCAATTGTGCACAATAATTTTGCAATTACTGCACAATTTTAAAAGAACAAATTGATTTTTTAAAAGAATTGATTTTGTATGAAGAAATGCTAGAGTTTGGAGTGAAATTCCAATTAAATCTAGATTATTTCATTATCCTATAGATGGTTTCTTCAAATGTCTTTACTACCTCAGTGCCAAGTTTCTAAAGCATATCATTTTCTATTATACTTCAGTCAGGCAGCTAACACACTAGATACCTCTACAGGTGTTGGCATGAGAAAATGTGGATGTCTTCCCTCTACTGCTGGATACCAGTTCAATCATCTAATACTATAGCTAGTATATGCATGTTGATGAGGATTGATATATAAATATTTGAATAACAGAGTCATTGCTTTTGATCCCTTTGATTGATATCTTTTCTATTGATAGTGTCAACAACAGTTGAGCCCTGGACAACAATCCTGAAATCCAGCCAGAGCAACTGATGTCAAGAAGCTATCCAGGTAATGCATAATGCCATGCTAGCCTAGTGATTGATATAGGAATTTTACAGATACTGTGTAACTGGAGATATAGATAGTTCTGAGCTATATGGGTGCTAGAAAATGGTGCTTTGTTAAGAGGATTCAGCTACTGCTCCAGCATCATGCCATCATGTCATGCCTGCCTTTCTACTTGCCTGCCTTCTGAAATGCTCCCTCCCAGGATATCATGAACTCTATGAAACTGTAAGCTCAAAAATCTAGTGCTTTATTTTATAATTTGTCTTGGTCATGGCGTGCTTTATTATGACAATATAAAAGTAATGAAGGTACAAACAGAACACAAAAATACATACAATATTACAAATCTAAAATGTTTATAAAAGAAGTATTCTAATTATTAGGACTACTTATGTTTGCTATATTATTCTAGGCTTCTTATTGGCATTTACTGGCATAGAGGAATGGTGGTATTTTTCTCAGTATTCTATACTGCCTGAAGTTTCTATAGTTTTAAGTTATACTATGATTTAATTATTATTCATGATTCTCTTTATTCCCCTAGTCCATGTGTCTATAAATATTTGCCATTTTAACTAGTCTTTGTATAGAGACTTTAGTCTCTGTTGAGAGAATGGTATAACTGCTTTATAGATCACTAATTTTTGTTGATGATGGACACCTTGGTTGATTTTATAACTTAGATCTTATAAAGTTGATTTTCATAACTTAGTCATGCAGTAAACACCTATGAGCAAATATTCCTGTAATACATTCACTATGAAGCCATTACATAAAGAGCTAGGAGTCATATAACTGGATCACATGGTACATTTGTTGTTAGTTTCTTGAGGACTAATTATACAGAATTTTATAGTATCTAGGTGGTTTGCCTTCTTACCAGCACTGTATGAGGACTCTCTTTTGTCCATAATCCTTGCCAGCATTTACCATTATTGTTTTTCCTAATGTTTGCCTTTCCCCCCCTGAGGAGAGATGTACCTTTGAATAAACCTAGTCAGAGACATGAAAGACCTGTATAAAATATTCAAGCACCAAAGAAGGGAATTGTCAATTTCACCCAGTCGACATATTGTCCATATATTATAGTACGTGATACAGAGATTTTCCAGTGGTGAAATATGTACACAGACCAGTGTTCTTTAATCACAGCTTTTGGTTCCTGTACTGTTGATCTCACTACAGTTGAGGTTCAAAATCATTTAATCATCACTGAGACCTCTGTCCTGTCACTCTTTTATAGTCACATTGATTCACTGGCTGTCACTATCCTTCACTCCAGGTGACCACTAAGTTGTATTCTATCTATGTAATTTTGTCCCTTTGAGATACTTGTATAGCTCGACTCACATCTTTATGGAGGAAGACTTTATTCCCAGTGTGAGGCACATGCACATTTAAGATTAGTCTGTTAACAGTCTGTTATCTTACAACACTATGTTGGTTCTGCCACAATTAGCTTAATCTTTTGATTATGGAAGGGAGTGCTTCAAGTTTGGGCTATTAAAATGGCTGTTTCAGATATTTTCATGCAGGTTTTAAATCAACTTATGTTTTACTTTTCAGGATAAATAACCCCCAAATAATTAATGGGCCACATGGTACAGACATACTTCAGTTATTAAACAAATTACTGAGATGTTTTCTGTATAGCTGAACTATATTTTAGTCTACCTGCAATGAATGTTGAATGCAAGGCTCACTTTTCTGGTATTCTTGTTAACATCTGATATTATCAAATTTATTTGTTTTAAACCTAGCTGTTCTGTACAATTTTGTTCTCAAAAAAAATATTTCACAATGGGTTTCTACACATTTCTCTAATATATAATGATGCTGAACATCTTTTTATGTGCCTTTCTGCCATTTGTGTACTCTTGCAGTGAGATATCTGTTCACATTATCTTTTTGTGTTTTAATTAGATTGTTTGAGCTTTACTATTGAGTGTTCAGACTCTAAAAATATATATTCTGGGCAATTGAGGCCCTTAACTCATTACTTGTATGGACTGCAAATATTTGTATCTTTTAGCAAGATTGTTACTTGATAGAGCAAGTATTTTAAAATTATGTTCCGATATAATTTAAGGATAATGTCATGTTATATCCTATAGATATACACCTGGGCAGCCTAGTGAAACACTGTCATGTGTGTATGTGTGTTTGTGTATGTGTGTGTAATTATGTTTTCCTCTATATTTGGTATTTATTTCTTTATCATAGTTACTTGCTTAATATTGATTATAATTTTGTAACTACATATAACTACATATATTAATGTTATAGGTATTTCTCTTTAAATTTATAAAAATTCATACTTTATAATAAACATTCTCTCAGCCTTCATTTGAGTTATAATTTTAAATCTACCCATAGCATCATATTGCTAAAATTTTTATGAGTTGGTGTTGACAATTTGTATCTTTTAATTAAATCATTCAATTAATTGAAAAATTACTATTGTCTTAGGGTTGGCATCTGTAATCTTATTTTGTCTGTCTATTCTACCCTTTCTATTTCCATTTTGGTTCCTTGCCTTCTTTCATTTTTGTATTTTCCTTTCATACTCAGATTTCCTTTCTTTAAAAAAATTATATTATTTTAGTTACCCTGTTATCATCCCTTTTTGTATTTACTTTTATTAATGTATCTGTTGCCATGTCTGCCTGTTACTATGTTTATATTCATGTGGATGTCCAAGGAGACATAACAGGGTGCTGGATCTCCTGAAACTGGAATTTCAAGTGGTTTGAGTTACCTGATAGGAGTGCTAGCTACCAAACTCAGGTTCTCTAGAAGAGCTCTTAACTGCTTGGCCACCTCTCTATCTCCCTATAAGCTTAATTTATCTGTTTAGTTACAAAATTTACAATTAGTCAAAGTTCAAGCAAGTTAATGTTGGTAATTTTTGTCTCCTAAACATAAATATCTTAAAACACTTCATTTTGTCTCAAGTTTCTGATACTAACTACTTATGTTCATTATTGTCAGAACCATTGTACAGTTAATATGTGTTGAGACTTATGTGAATATTTGCAAAACTCACTAGTAATTAGCTGGTATCGTATACCTTCTACTGAATGACTTCCCCTTTGTCTTTTCTACCATATTCTAAACTTCTCTGATTATATATTTTCTGGAAGAAGTTCTTTGCTTCTAGTAATTTTAGAAGATCCTGATTTCACTTATGTTTCATATGATATATTTAAATGATTATACACTTCTAAGTTAGATGAATCACTCAAAATGCATTCAAGATATCATTGATTTTTTTCTACTTCTTTTGAGATAACTATCAGCACCTTCTATGTTTGAAAGATGGCTCTGATGTGTAATTCACCTTTTCACCTCTATTTCAGATATATTTTCTTTTTGTATATGTGTATGAATCTCTCTCTCTCTCTCTCTCTCTCTCTCTCTCTCTCTCTCTCTCTCTCTCTCTCCTCTCTGTGTGTTTGTGTGTGTGTGTGTGTGTGTGTGTGTGTGTGTGTGTGTGTGTGTGTGTATGGAGGTTCACAGGGATGCGAGATGAAAATGTTATCTCTCCTGGAGTAGAAATTATAGCTGTATCTAAGCTTCCCAATATGAGTGATAGGAGTCAAACTTGTAGCTTATGAAAGAGCCACAAATATTCTTAATCAGTGATCCAGACTTCCAGCCCCACCAGTTAAGTGATAACATGGCTCTCTTGTTCTAAATATTTGATGTAATATATACAGATATAGATTCTGATTCTTTTAATATCCTTCCTTATATTTTTGCTGGATTTGTATATGAAAAGTGACTTTCATATCATATGGAATGTTCTCAGTTATAATCTAATTACATCATTACTTTTATTTGTTTATTCTTTCTTTGCTTTGGAATGATGGTTGAATGGGAGTAATATATTTAATTCTACTTTTATCCTGTGCTTAGGTTATTACACTTTTGTAGCTTCAACTTTCTATTCATGTCTCATCTTCCAAGTATTTTGAGTCACTGAGACTAAGATTCTTCAACATTTGACCTTATTTAGAATAGTCATTTTTTGTATAATCTATAAAAGTTCCTGTTATCACATGTTGTATGAATTGCTCTATTTCTGTTCTTGATGTATCTTTACTTCCTATGTATTTTATGATTTTTTAAAAAAAATTTTGTGCTCTGAGTCTTTAACTGAAAATGGATTCTATGAGAGAAACTTTGCATGGTTTCTTCCAATAAAGGTAACAACACCAAACTTTAAACAAAAGTTTAAAGTAAAGTTTCTTAGGATTAACAAGAAGTTCAAATCTTCAGAGCCCAATTTGAGGATATAGATTTTCATGGCTCATTTCCTTTTCTTCTACATTTGGTACTTTAAAAAGGAGTAGATTTCTTTGCATCCTCTGCAGATCTGGAGTTATTTCTGATTTAACGCTAAAATGAGGGCTCTACTTTAATGCAAGGACTTCTTATTAGATTCTCTTTCTTCTGGCTACTTGTGGCAGGCTTGTTCTTTCCTGTAGAAATTGAGAATCTATGACTTTTAAACTTTAGGTTCACAAGAGGAGGAAAACACCCTCAAGAGGAGGAAAACATCCACAAGATTAAACTCCTTTCATGCTATGATTTGACTTACAATTTTGTCTTTTGACTATTATTTATTTGGTTATTATTTATTTGTTGATACTGAAGATTGTGTGTGTGTGTGTGTGTGTGTGTGTGTGTGTGTGTCTGTGTCTGTGTCTGTGTTTGGAGAGAGAGAGGGATGTAGAGAGAGAGGGAGAGAGAGAGGTAGACAGACAGACAGACATACACATGGCATGTTCACTTGTGAATACAAGGGAGGCCCAAGAAGGATGTTCTACCTTTTCCTTTTGAGGCATGGTATCCCCTAACCCACAGTTCAGTTCCTGGATATCCATCAGCAGTCCATTTCCTATTAGACTTTACCCACATTGCTGTGGTTTAGGTATACATGCAGCCACATCTAGTTTTTACATCAATGGTTAAATCCAAACTCAGGTTTGTACTCTTTCATGGCAATAGCTGGGTCTAGTTTGGCCGTTTCTACAGCCTCCTAAGAAGCTGTATTTAAGCTAGCTTTATTCACATTATACAGAAAAGTAGACACAATCCAAATGTCAAACAGGAGAGAAATGTAGAAACAAACTGTGTTGTGTTCATGCAGTTAATAGAATATGTCAGGCACAACATCCCAGTTAAATCATATATTGCTAATGGGGAAAATGGACTGAAAATGTAGACATTGCTCATTTTACTTACACGACAATTAGAAACGGGCAGAAGAATCCGTGATAACTGTTTGCTCTGAGTTGGGAAGGTGAGAAGGAGATTGGTTTTTTATTGATTAAAGGGATAAAAGGAAATTTGTGAGGCTCTAGAAATGTCTTAGATTTTAACTTGTGCATTTACATGCATGCAAAATTTATCTAGCAGGACAATCATGTGGGATTAGTGTGTTGTACATGGTTTACTATGTATATGGTAGAACTCAATAAAGAAAAATAATATACTCCAGTTTTACTTGTTTTGGTTGGGGATCCTCATCTGCATAACTACTGCAAATAAAAACCCAAGTGCCCTACAAATACAAGGCATTTATAGTTATTATGTACTGGCCACAGCTCAGCAGAATGTTGGACAGTTACTTAGAGAAAGCAATGGGAATATAAAGCTATCCTTTCTCCATTTTCAGCAATATGGTTTTAATGTTCTTTAACCATAACTTAAACTCCATGTTTCTTTGTGGTTTTTATAGTTAGTATTTGAGTGAGTGGAGCCAGTGCTTATAGAAAACATAAAAACAAAGTCCTAAGTAATATAATTGAAGATGTAATTTCTAAAGGTCTAGTGAAGCTGCTATTTTACTACCAAAGACTTGAAAATGAATGCACTTTTAATTCTTTAATAAATGCTGCTGTAAAGGCTGCAGGCTGTTAGATCAGAAAGAATATTACTAATTTTTCCAGTGTCTTTTATTTCTGCCTTTACACATTCGGGGCTTTTGTCATGTCTAACTGTAGTTCATCAACACAGTCCTTTTGTTTGTAGAAATTTATTAATAAAGAAGGTTTATTGTATTGGCAAAGGAAAAGGAGTAGTTAAATGAGTGTATTTACGTATTTAATAGCCATTGTTTACAATTTGCTAACAAGGTCATTAATTGTTTTGCAAATGAAAAACAGGAAGTAGGTAACAAATTCTAGATGAGACAGGGTGCTTATCTTCATCAGAATGAATCTCACAATTAATGTTTATTGGCATAATGATCCATATGTCTTTATACATCTTTGTCTCCCTCAGCAAGTTCAGCAAAGTACCTACTGCACAATAGGTTCTCAGTAATGTTTATCAGATAAACAACACTAATTTATCACCACTTCCCTTTGTCTGTGTTTATTTTATTAAAAAGGGCTTTATGGTTATATATGTATTTTATATATTTGTATAATATATATTTATTGTTTAGTTATTTCCTACAAAACTACCATTATATTGTAAGTTGAACTGACTATAGTGTTTGGCTATGTAATTTCCCCTGGTTCTATTAATTCTTCAAAATCTAGAGACTTATGTGATATCTGCCAGATAAAAATCCACTCTCAGGTAATATAAGGACTCGTCTCATCAAATAAGACAACATCAAAAGACCTCACATCTTTTAATGGATAGTAATAACTTCGTAGACCTCCCACAGTGATTGTTGTAATTGAAAAAAAATCATATGTTCTCCATCAAGTGCTTCATTGTTTGGTTAAAACAGAAAAAAAAAACTATTCAGTAAATTTTATCAACTTATTTAATTCTCTATTGTCATTAATATAAGTATTGGCTAGGAATCTTGGATTTGTGTCAGACTTGTGATTTTTGTCTTCATTCTGTCCGCAAGAGGACACAGCCTAGACAGGTGCTTCCCTATCTCTTTTCTTTAGTATTTTCATTGTGACATTGGTAGACAGAATTGTACATTGGTGACAAAAAGGGTCCTTAATGTACTAGTTTGCTGTCGTGATGGAGATAATATATGCCAACCAAAGTTTGATTGCAATGTCTGGTCTATAGAAAGCATATAATTAATGTAAGTCCTAATGAGACCACTTCTCACAGGATTTCAGGTGTCTCAAGAGACAATTTATGGCCATTATACAGGTTGTTTCTAAAGCCAGGCCTGGGATGCAGCAGATTGCTTTGACCAGCTGCAGCATTGGTTGGCCTGAATCTGAAGCCAGATTAGGAGGCAAGGGCAAGATGCAATTTTAAATTGCCTAGGCATGGTGGATGGACACTTTCAGATCAAGGAGATGATGGTAAAAGAGGAGGATAATGGTCAAATATAAGTAAAGATTGGTATAGAGAATTGTGCAGCAGAACTTTTTATACTTCTAGGCCTGGTGGAATCCCATTACCTTCTCTTGAACATAGTAGTCAGAAAAGAAGTTAAAATAAAAAACCATATCCATGAGAAAAAGCACACTGAAGGATCAAGGCATCTCAAAATCTACTTTAGATTCAAGACCAATGGGCTTTTATTGCTGGAATTTTTGCCTCAGTATGGCATTTAAAACCTGTGCTTTCTCCATGACATCCATGTGAAGTCACTGAGATAAGAATACTTAGAACTGCCAATCGGGTGTCATGCAGGGCTCTGCCAAACATACTGAGTAAACAGGGAACAATGACTTCATTTGTGCATTCATTGTCTTTCTGCCAGTCCTGAATTTTCTATTATCTTAGTGTAGTAAATGTGCATTCCTATTTTTTTTGTCCTTTCATTTCCACCTTTAGTTTGGAAATATCTCTAGACAATAAATGCCTTTCTATGGACACCAAACACCTCCTTTATGGCCTCTGTGCCCTTCACCCCATGTTTCTCCAAATCCTTTTATCTCACTGTAACTATACTTATGCTTTTGGCAGTAGATAGCCTTGTAGAAAATGTCAAGTGTTCTTGTGTTTCAGATATACCCTGCCCTCAACTGAGTTTACAGAGGGAGACTAGCTCTATAGGGGACTGAGAAATGAGAAATAGCCCGCTCCAAGTAGATTGTATTTTCTTACCCTTGTCAGTATCTTACCTTGATTTAGGATTATCCTCTTCATGTTGTCACATATGCTGTGTGTGTCACAAAGTCAAATCTAGGAAAATACACAGTGACTTGTGCTTCTTACTCTCTTGTATAGCTATGATCTCATTCAGAAAGTGAAATCACTTGGAGCTTGAGTAGAGCAGGACTGCAGCCATTCACCAGCTCCTGAAGGCATTTCTCATCTTAAGGCATATTGTTACAGGGCAGGAGATAGATTTTTCAAATTAAAGGAGTAAAATACTTTGTGCCCTCCCCTTTTTACAACTTGACTGCTGAATGTTTTACAGCTTTGTAATTTGGAAAGCGTCTTTCAGTTTCTTTTGTGGTACACTTTATCACACTATATAATTACATCTGCCGAAGCCCAGCATCTAATTCTGCTTTTCAGGCGTGCATACTGCACAACATTACAAGTGACATTTCTTTTGGATGGAGCTGGTCGCTTAGCACTTTTGTTTCTTCCCCATCAGTACTAATCCCAGTAATCAGCTTCATGGTGCATCTTTCACTGTGATTTGTCTTGTTCCCCTAAAGAAAAGATCACTGCAAACAGTTCCTTATCAAGTCTGCATGTAGAGATTGCAAACTGACTGTTTGGCCCCTCCCTTCTCCCTTGTCTCCCTTCCATCTGATATACTTGCACATATTGAATTTAAATTCCTGGCTGATATTTTGAAACTAGGACTGTTCAGGAAGGTAGAGTAGAAGCTATTCCTTAGGACAAAGCATATTATCTCCTTTTAGGTACATCTTATGCAAGCACTCTACCATGTTTCTTAATTAGTTCATACTCTGTGTCTAATAGGAGAAAGCATCAGAGATTATATGATCTCCACTGAGCATGAAGCTAGTGTTACTACTGCTTTGACTTTGTTTCTAATACAGACTCTTTCACAAGGGTAGCTATGCTTCAAAAGTTCACCATTCTAAAAGTTTACTTTTTTCCTTAGCTCTCAATGTGACCTGTGCCTTGGTGGAAGGATTAATGATCAGATACTTTGGAAAACAGAACCTCATTCTAGAACTACAACCCTAAGAGTATTTACTCTCTTTGGCCCAACTATTATATGCATATTCACTGAATATATTCATTGAACTATTTTCTATAAATGTCAGGGTTTAAAATAGGTAAGACAGTTTTTAAATGTTGAATAGAAAGACCACATTGGAGCATAGAACACATGTTAAATAAAAAAAAATGACAAATGAGAAACAGTCACACATTTTTACAAAGAGATCACAAGGAAGGCATGGAAATTCAAAGCTGGTGTGTTCAATGTCAGGAAGTGTTGTCCTTTTAAAATAACCTGCTCAGTTCTATTGATTTGTTTATTTAGAAAAACATCTTGAGCAAACAAATTTCATTAAAGTAAAATCATATCTCCTGATGTAGCTTTCACTGTAGGGTAAGATCACCATAAGAAACATTTTTGATTGCTCAGGTCATCCAAGCTCTGGCCACATCAATGATGTATGGATAAAATCCCTCTTTCCTAGGGCCCATTCCCCCTTTCCTCACACATACCTTCAGCCCTGTGTGGAAATGAAACCTTCAGCAGCAAAAGTTCACCTCCTTCTTCCTGAGTCTGACAGCCCTTGACAATGGAGGTGGCACTATGGTTCATCAGAAGATGTAAAATGCTCATAGTAGCCTCAGGATCATTAGCGCTGATTGACAGACTGACAGACAGACAGACAGACAGACAGACACACACACACACACACACACACACACACACAGAGAGAGGGGGGGCTACAGGTGATCTTATCTCTATTGTCCTCCAACACTTTTCAGTTGTGAGGACATTATGCAGATGCACACATTGGGAATTGGGAAACATAATACTGTCCTTTTTTTTTTCCTTCGGAGTAAAGTAGCTAGAAAGAAAGAAAGAAAAACCAGGAAGGTCAGAAGGGAAATGATGGATGCATTAGGGCCTGCAATTTCTTTTTCATATAAAGCTGTGTGCAATAAACCAGGAATTACAAGAGTATCAGACAGGTGGTGTGCATTCTGTAAACAGAAGAATCTAGAGTTGAAATCACCTTCATGATAATTTAAAATAAACTTGTATTTTGGTATCTATGGCAGGCAGTTCAGGAACACCCCCCTCCCCCCATAGATACCACAATCTATGGCAGCCAAGATGCCAGATCCCTAATATAAAATCCAGTGATTAAAATCATTCCTGGAAACAACAGATAGTAAAATGTCCCCAAAAATGTAGATTTATGAATCTGTAGGTTGCTGTTTTATCCTATTGACAGTTCTTTGCCTTATAGAAGAATTTTCAGTTTCATGAGGTCTCATTTGTCAATTGTTGATCTTAGAATCTGAGCCATTAGTGTTTTGCTCAGGAAATTATCACCCATGCCCATGTGTTTGAGGATATTTTTCCACTTTCTCTTCTATTATATTCAATGTATCTGGTTTCACGTTGAGGTCCAGGATCTACTTGGATTTGAGCTTTGTACCAGGTGATAAATATGGATCAATTTGCATTCTTCTACATGCAGATTGCAAGTTAGGCTAGCACCGTTTGTTGAAGAGGCTTTCTTTTTCCACTGTATGGTTTTGTCTTCCTTGCCAAAGATCAAGTATACATAGGTATGTGAAAGAACTCAAGAAGTTAGACTTCAAAAAAGCAAATAACCCAAGTAAAAAATAGGGTACAGAGGTAAATAAAAAATTTTCAACAGAGAAATCTTGAATGGCCAAGAAGAAATATTCAGTATCCTTAGTCATCAGGGATATGCAGATCAAAATGATCCTGAGACTTTACCTTACACCAATCAGAATACTAAGATTCTGAACTAAATACTAAACTTAAGTAAAATAGCACATGCTGGTGAGGATATCAAGGAAGAGGAGCACTCCTCCATTGCTGGTGGGGTTGTAGTCTGGTACAACTGCTCTGGAAATCAGTCTGGAGTTTCCTCAGAAAATTGGAAATAGTTCTACTGAAAGACTCAGCTATACCACTCCTGGGCATATATCCAAATGATGCTCCATCATCATACCACAAGGACATGTGCTCCACTATGTTCACAGCAGTCTTATTCATAATAGCCAAAGGCTAGAAACAATCCAGATGTCTCTCAACTGAATAATGAATAGAGAAAATATGGTTCATCTTCACAATGAAATACTACTCAGCTATTAAAAACAAGCACAATATGAATTTTGCAGGCAAATGGATGGAACTAGAAAATATTATCCTGATAGAGGTAACCCAAACCCAAAAGGACACAAATTGTATGTAATCACTGAAAAGTTGATATTAACTAAAAAGTATAGAATACTCATGATATAACACACCGAGAAGGAAGGCCCAAATAAGGATGCTTTAATCACAATTAAAGGAAGAAAATAATCAAGGAGGCAGAGGAAGGAAGGGTCAGGTGGTGGTATAGAGAGGGGAATGGGAAAGTAAAAGGATCGGGTATGGGGTAGATGAGAGAATCCCAGAGAGCCAGGAGAATGAATGCAAATATGCCCCTGCTGGAGGTAGGGGGTGGTGAAACTTCTAGAAAGTCCTAGAAACCTGGGAAGTGAGAGGTCCCCAGGACTTAATGGGGATGACATTAGCCAAAATGCCCAACACTGGGGAGATGGAACCTGAAGAGACCACCTCCAGTATATAGACAGGGACCCCAGTGGAGATATGGGATCTCTATATAATCTACCTTCAATTTTTTTGACCCCAAATTTTTTCTGTCTAAAGGAAATACAGAGACAAAAGTGGAACAGAGATTGAAGAATAGGATAAAGAGTGAAGGGCCCAACTTGGGATTTATCCCTTGGGCAGGAACTAAACCCTGACACTATTACTGATGCCATATTGTAATTAAAGACAGGAGCCTAGCATGGCTGTCCAATGAGAGGTCCTACCAGAACCTTCCTGAGACAGATGCAGATATTTACAGCCAACCATTGGACTGAGAACAAGGACCCCTATGCAAGAGTTAGGAGAAGGAGTGAAGGAGTTGAAGAGGATGGCAACCCCATAGGAAGACCAACAGTATCAACTAAGTCGGACCCCTGGGAGATCACAGACCTTAAGCCACCAACTGAAGAGAGGCCCAAGAGCTGGTCAGTGGTCTCTGGCACAGATAAAGCAGAGGACTGCGTTGTTTGTCCTCAGTGGAGAGGATGTGCCTAACTCTGTAGAGAGTTCATGCTCCAGGGATGATGGATACAGGAAAGAGTGTGGTGATAGTAAGTTGGGAGAGGGTGAGTGGGCATCCTCTCAGAGGCACTGCAGAGTGGGGATGTGGTGAATAGCTCATGGAAGGAGAACTGGGCAGGAGGTCAACATTTGGAATGTAAAAAATAAAAAAATTAAAAATAAATAAAATGTAGATTTATTTTAAAAGACACTTTTGTAAAAGACCTCCATTTAAAAAAAAAAAACTAAGCTAAGAAACTTGGGCTTAACTAACTGTCTTTTCATCCTATAACAACTGCTTTTCAAGCTGATTATCATGTGATTGATAAGAATACCACAAAATAAAAATTTTACTCATTATCAGTTACGAGTTCACCTTTGAAAATGATTCATTTTCTTTGTTGAATTTACTTTTTTAAAATTTCTAAGCAGAAAGTAGAACCACAAGTCCTGTTTCTGAGCTTTCTTTTCATTTCAGATTTTGTAAAATGGCATATTAATTAGAATTTTTAAACCTATTTAACAGTTTCCTACTTCAGTATTTTCTTTAATCATTTACTGATTTTAGTTAAACTCATATATAACCCCTGATCACATCAAAGGGGAAAATAAAAAAGACAACTAAACATGAGAGTGCTTTATAAATATCAAAAGCTTATTAAATTCTTGACAATAGAAATTCTGAACTGTGTGTATGCATATATATGTATATGTACATGAATATATATTTATTATGAATTATAGATAGGGATTGATAAGATTTATTGAGTAAAGGAAACTATCAGAAGAATTGTTTGGATAATTAAAACTCAAAGAAAAATATAATGGAAAAGAAGCACTCATTATTAAAGTGAATTATATTCTATACAAATTGATTAACTTATTAGGATAATACAGTTAGTTCCTTCTCTACTCCTTGCCAGGAAGAACTCCTGGTTCATGAATTTTCCAACAGAGTGCCAAATGAGTTGCAGTCTTGAAAATGTTATGCTTGCTATCATTACTATCAATATATTGCTATGCTTTTTCTCTGTCAATGTCTCTGTTTATCTGTTGGGCTGTCTAGATTTCCAGATAGAAACCATGAAGTCACAACTAAGAAGTTAGTGTAAAACTGGAAACTGAGTTATCTGACAGTAAGAAGTAGGACCAACCACTTCCCAGAGTTCATTGCTCAGTTTATATAGAGCAGACTGTGTCAGTCATATCTTTCTCTGATGTACCTAGTCTCTGTTGAAGATCTTTCTGCATGTACGATTCATCACTCAGTGTTGATCAGCCTCCAAGATAAGCCACTCATTTATCATTCATGCACTCATTAATCCTTGACATTCCAGGTGTCCAAAGCTTCCTCTCCTTTGAAGACATTTTGGCTCACTTTCTCCTTGATGTTCATATATTTAATCCATTGTCAAGCAAACTTTTGTAATCAGAAAAGCAATTGAAGAGGACAGTTGAGAAGACTACAAATGGTTCTGAATTGTGATAATATTTATTATCATTGAGCTTTTAGAACACGTCATTTTCTCCTTTTCTTTGGGAGAAAGTCCTGCTGTGTAGCTCAGTCTGCTTCAGGCTCAGGATGCTCACATTGCAACCCCTCAGTAGATGACGGGCAGTTACTGCCACACTTTCTCCTCTTGCTTTCTTTTCTCTAATCTCAGCAAATTCTTTTCCCTTGTCTCATTTTCTGGTTACATTGCAACTGCAAACACTAGGATAATCTAGAATATTTTTAGAGTTTATTACTGTTCTGAGTTGATCAGGTCTCATGGTTACAAGGTAATCATTATATTTTCTCGTATTTCCCGTTTCTACCCTTGCCATGTTTTACAATCTGGGACACAGCTGTATGGATTAACTATGGATTAAGATTATAATAGAGACCGTGATTATTTATAACTTTCTGTCCACCTCTTACCCTCTTTAGATATTTCTTAAATTTTCTCATTTGAAAAAAGATGGCATTTCTTATACATAAACCAAAATTCCAAGGAGCTTTGAATTCTTTGGTTCATCTTTTTAAACTCTTCATTCACAAGACTGTTTCCTTGATTTTATTTCCAAAGCATTTCCCAAACCAGAGGTTCTCTTCAAATACACTTATTATTCTCACTTGAGGTGTTATCTCTTGACTTGGCTAATGAAAATTTTCCCTAATCTGTCTTTCTTTTCTGACTCTCAGCTTCAATACAACATTCTTAGTGGCCAATTGCTTCTTAAAGTGTTCATAAGATTTATGAACTTAAAACTTCCATTGACTTCCTATCACTCTTAGAAAACCACTCATCATTTCAACTTCTAAACCATGTGCACTTCGGTTCTCCCTTCCTTTCAAACGTCCCCATTCACAAGATCTGTCTCTATTAGCCTCATAAGCCTTACCTGTTGTGATTCTAACAGCTTGCTGCAGCTTCAGGACAGTCATTCTTGCTGTTTCCCTCCTTGGAATATTCTCAGTGCAGATCTTTATATAATTGAATTCTCATAGATGATATCCATCAATGGCAGGTTTGCCCAACACTCTCTTTAAGGAAAAAACATACTGCAATGTTCTGTCACATACCCCTCTTGTATTTTATTTTTGTCATTTGCCATCTGAACCAAACAAAACTGCCAGTAATTTTTAAAATAAATGTGTGATCTATCATGATTTACCTTTTTTTTGTTAACATTCATTTTTAATATTTTAAATATTTTAAAATATTTATATTTTAATTGTGTGTGTGCATATGTGTGTGTGTGTGTGTGTGTGTGTGTGTGAATGTATACATGATTTCAAGTGTCTGTTGAAATCAGAAGAGGGCATCACATAACTTAATGCTGGAGCTAGAGGTATAGATGATCCAGAGCTGCCCAATATGGATGCTGAGACCAAGCTTGGATCCTCTAGAAAGACAGTACATGCTCTTAATCACCAAGCCATTTCTCTAACTTCTATTAATTTTTGAGATAAGGTCACACTGGCCTCTTACTCTATTTATTATTGCCAAGGACTATTTTGAATTCTTAATCCTCCAGAATTCTGTTCAGAAGGTCTGAGATTACATCCAACATATTTTATTTATTGAGAATCTATTTGGTCACATATATTGTCAATCTAAGACCCCTATAAGTATTTAATGTATATAAATAACTTAAAAATATGTTCCCTCCAATTAATGGGTGAATAATGAGCAATAATTAATCAATGACACTATTGGACAATTATAGGCAATTTAGAGAAGTCAGACTGGGGACAGGGGAGATGGTTCAGTGGGCAAAATGCTTCAGGTGGTTGCTTTGGAAGTTCAGATCTAAGTTCAGATCTCTAGAAGCCATGTAAGAGAAATAAAAGCACGATGCAGTGGTACCTGTGACCCTAACAGTGAGAAATAGACACATAATTCTTCAGGCTATCTGGGTGGCCAGCCTAGCTGATATGACAAAGTCCATATCCCGTGAGAGATATCTTATAAAATAAGGCAGAGAAGAAACTGAAGAAGACATTTTCACGTCAATATCTGCTCTCCCCTTGGGCGCAGATTGGTGATTTTATTTTTAGACATGTTGTAATTTTCTCGTGAAGAGTAAGATGAACAAAAGGAAGCTTAGTATCTAAATACGTGTGTTTGTGTGTGTGTGTGTGTGTGTGTGTGTGTGTATGCATGTGAGCATATGTTATGTGGTTCACATATGTGTATGAATGTAAGCATACTCATATGCATGTAAATATGCACATATAGGCCTAAGTTTATCTTCCTCAGTTATTGCCCATCTTATATTGTAAGGTAGGGTTTCTCACTTGAATTCAGAGCTCACCATTGGCATGCGTAAGCTAATCAGCTTGCTCTAAAGATTCTCTCTGCTTCCTGAACACTGGTATTGGAGGCAGGCCATCAAATTGCTCAGCATTTAGATGGATACTAGAACTCTAAACTCCAGCCCCACAGTTGTATGGCAGGCATTTTTCACATTCCCCCAGCTGTGCATTAGTCTTTTAGGCCAGAATTTCTATACGATATGAGAGCATTTATGCCTCATCATTGAAACACATCGAGATACCTTGCTATGGTTTATATATCTTGTCAATTCCAGTTTCTGATTTTTTTTACATAGCAGTAGAAGAAAAAGGATCCAGAGAATAGTTGTGAAATCAAATGCTAGCCTTGTTAACTATGAGCAGAATGAATCATGCATGGACTACTGTTAGATTTATGAGGACTAGAAGGACCCACAAGCAGTCTCTGTGTAGTTTGCTACACAGTGATGGAATGATTAAAATTAATTTCCATCATTATTAATATATTTATTATTAGCTTTTTGAAGAAAACTTCCTAAGTTGGCTACATCCTTATGTGGTCACTCTGTCACAGGCGTTTATGATTAGGGTGATTTTTTTTTCCTTTTTAAAATCTATCTATCTATCTATCTATCTATCTACATAGATCACATGTGTGAGTATTGGCATACCTGGACCACAACATAGAACAATCCTGAGTGTTTTTGTTCACCTTCTACCGTTGAAGATAGAGTTTCCTTTTGATTAGTACACTGTATTCAAAGATTTCTGGCCTCTGAGCTTCCAGGGATCCTCCTAAATTATGTTCCATCTTGTTGTAGACATACAGGGTTTCCAGATGTGCACAATCAGTCTGGCTTTTATGTGGATTCTGGGGATCTGAACTTAGGTCCTCACATATGTACAGCATGTACTTTAGCCATTAATCCAACTCTCCAGCTCCAATTTTATTTTTTTAACTTGTAGTTGGCAAGATCTATGCAGAGAGATACCAGTTGCTACAATTTGGAAAAGTGCAGTACTCTTCTCTAGAGAGTAGAGATCAGAGATGCTGCTGACATCTCCAGTGAATAAAACATCTTTCCCTGTTCCTCAGCACAGAGGTACCTGCCCAAAATGTCAACAGTGACAAGATTTAGAAACTTTGCCCCACATCAATCCCAGTAACTTTTCAGTGTGTACGCAAGTTTTAGAGCTTGTCTTTGTCTTCCCACTTCTGCCTACCTTCTCTGAATCTTGCTTGCTCCATCACAATGCTTTGCACAGAGCACAGGACATATTTCAACCAATGGAATGCAACAAAAAATACAGTCTTTCTCCTAGTACCCTATTGAATTTACTTTTTGTAAGGAATATTTTATAAATTAAGAATACATCTCTGGCCCTTCCGCTCGACTCGAGACTCGAGCCCCGGGCTACCTTGCCAGCAGAGTCTTGCCCAACACCCGCAAGGGTCCACACGGGACTCCCCACGGGACCCTAAGACCTCTGGTGAGTGGACCACAGTGCCTGCCCCAATCCAATCGCGCAGAACTTGAGACTGCAGTACATAGGGAAGCAGGCTACCCGGGCCTGATCTGGGGCACAAGTCCCTTCCGCTCGACTCGAGACTCGAGCCCCGGGCTACCTTGACAGCAGAGTCTTGCCCAACACCCGCAAGGGCCCACACGGGACTCCCCACGGGACCCTAAGACCTCTGGTGAGTGGAACACAGCGCCTACCCCAATCCAATCGCGTGGAACTTGAGACTGCGGTACATAGGGAAGCAGGCTACCCGGGCTTGATCTGGGGCACAAACCCCTTCCACTCCACTCGAGCCCCGGCTACCTTGCCAGCTGAGTCGCCTGACACCCGCAAGGGCCCACACAGGATTCCACACGTGATCCTAAGACCTCTAGTGAGTGGAACACAACTTCTGCCAGGAGTCTGGTTCGAACACCAGATATCTGGGTACCTGCCTTGCAAGAAGAGAGCTTGCCTGCAGAGAATACTCTGCCCACTGAAACTAAGGAGAGTGCTACCCTCCAGGTCTGCTCATAGAGGCTAACAGAGTCACCTGAAGAACAAGCTCTTAACAGTGACAACTAAAACAGCTAGCTTCAGAGATTACCAGATGGCGAAAGGCAAACGTAAGAATCCTACTAACAGAAATCAAGACCACTCACCATCATCAGAACGCAGCACTCCCACCCCACCTAGTCCTGGGCACCCCAACACAACCGAAAATCTAGACCCAGATTTAAAAACATTTCTCATGATGATGATAGAGGACATCAAGAAGGACTTTCATAAGTCACTTAAAGATTTACAGGAGAGCACTGCTAAAGAGTTACAGGCTCTTAAAGAAAAGCAGGAAAACACAGCCAAACAGGTGATGGAAATGAACAAAACCATACTAGAACTAAAAGGGGAAGTAGACACAATAAAGAAAACCCAAAGCGAGGCAACGCTGGAGATAGAAACCCTAGGAAAGAGATCTGGAACCATAGATGCGAGCATCAGCAACAGAATACAAGAAATGGAAGAGAGAATCTCAGGTGCAGAAGATTCCATAGAGAACATCGACACAACAGTCAAAGAAAATACAAAATGCAAAAGGATCCTAACTCGAAACATCCAGGTAATCCAGGACACAATGAGAAGACCAAACCTACGGATAATAGGAATTGATGAGAATGAAGATTTTCAACTTAAAGGGCCAGCTAATATCTTCAACAAAATAATAGAAGAAAACTTCCCAAACATAAAAAAAGAGATGCCCATGATCATACAAGAAGCATACAGAACTCCAAATAGACTGGACCAGAAAAGAAATTCCTCCCGACACATAATAATCAGAACAACAAATGCACTAAATAAAGATAGAATATTAAAAGCAGTAAGGGAGAAAGGTCAAGTAACATATAAAGGAAGGCCTATCAGAATTACGCCAGACTTTTCACCAGAGACTATGAAAGCCAGAAGAGCCTGGACAGATGTTATACAGACACTAAGAGAACACAAATGCCAGCCCAGGCTACTATACCCGGCCAAACTCTCAATTACCATAGATGGAGAAACCAAAGTATTCCACGACAAAACCAAGTTCACACAATATCTTTCCACGAATCCAGCCCTTCAAAGGATAATAACAGAAAAGAAGCAATACAAGGACGGAAATCACGCCCTAGAACAACCAAGAAAGTAATCATTCAACAAAGCAAAAAGAAGACAGCCACAAGAACAGAATGCCAACTCTAACAACAAAAATAAAAGGGAGCAACAATTACTTTTCCTTAATATCTCTTAATATCAATGGACTCAATTCCCCAATAAAAAAACATAGACTAACAGACTGGCTAACCAAACAGGACCCAACATTCTGCTGCTTACAGGAAACACATCTCACGGAAAAAGACAGACACTACCTCAGAGTGAAAGGCTGGAAAACAATTTTCCAAGCAAATGGACTGAAGAAACAAGCTGGAGTAGCCATTTTAATATCGGATAAAATCGACTTCCAACCCAAAGTTATCAAAAAAGACAAGGAGGGACACTTCATACTCATCAAAGGTAAAATCCTCCAAGAGGAACTCTCAATTCTGAATATCTACGCACCAAATGCAAGGGCAGCCACATTCATTAGAGACACTTTAGTAAAGCTCAAAGCATACATTGCACCTCACACAATAATAGTGGGAGACTTCAACACACCACTTTCTTCAAAGGACAGATCGTGGAAACAGAAACTAAACAGGGACACAGTGAAACTAACAGAAGTTATGAAACAAATGGACCTGACAGATATCTACAGAACATTTTATCCTAAAACAAAAGGATATACCTTCTTTTCAGCACCTCACGGGACCTTCTCCAAAATTGACCATATAATTGGTCACAAAACAGGCCTCAATAGATACAAAAATATTGAAATTGTCCCATGTATCCTATCAGACCACCATGGCCTAAGACTGATCTTCAATAACAACATAAATAATGGAAAGCCAACATTCACGTGGAAACTGAATAACACTCTTCTCAATGATACCTTGGTCAAGGAAGGAATAAAGAAAGAAATTAAAGACTTTTTAGAGTTTAATGAAAATGAAGCCACAACGTACCCAAACCTATGGGACACAATGAAAGCATTTCTAAGAGGGAAACTCATAGCGCTGAGTGCCTCCAAGAAGAAACGGGAGACAGCACATACTAGCAGCTTGACAACACATCTAAAAGCCCTAGAAAAAAAGGAAGCAAATTCACCCAAGAGGAGTAGACGGCAGGAAATAATCAAACTCAGGGGTGAAATCAACCAAGTGGAAACAAGAAGAACTATTCAAAGAATTAACCAAACGAGGAGTTGGTTCTTTGAGAAAATCAACAAGATAGATAAACCCTTAGCTAGACTCACTAAAGGGCACAGGGACAAAATCCTAATTAACAAAATCAGAAATGAAAAGGGAGACATAACAACAGATCCTGAAGAAATCCAAAACACCATCAGATCCTTCTACAAAAGGCTATACTCAACAAAACTGGAAAACCTGGACGAAATGGACAAATTTCTGGACAGATACCAGGTACCAAAGTTGAATCAGGATCAAGTTGACCATCTAAACAGTCCCATATCACCTAAAGAAATAGAAGCAGTTATTAATAGTCTCCCAACCAAAAAAAGCCCAGGACCAGATGGGTTTAGTGCAGAGTTCTATCAGACCTTCAAAGAAGATCTAATTCCAATTCTGCACAAACTATTTCACAAAATAGAAGTAGAAGGTACTCTACCCAACTCATTTTATGAAGCCACTATTACTCTGATACCTAAACCACAGAAAGATCCAACAAAGATAGAGAACTTCAGACCAATTTCTCTTATGAATATCGATGCAAAAATCCTCAATAAAATTCTCGCTAACCGAATCCAAGAACACATTAAAGCAATCATCCATCCTGACCAAGTAGGTTTTATTCCAGGGATGCAGGGATGGTTTAATATACGAAAATCCATCAATGTAATCCATTATATAAACAAACTCAAAGACAAAAACCACATGACCATCTCGTTAGATGCAGAAAAAGCATTTGACAAGATCCAACACCCATTCATGATAAAAGTTTTGGAAAGATCAGGAATTCAAGGCCCATACCTAAACATGATAAAAGCAATCTACAGCAAACCAGTAGCCAACATCAAAGTAAATGGAGAGAAGCTGGAAGCAATCCCACTAAAATCAGGGACTAGACAAGGCTGCCCACTTTCTCCCTACCTTTTCAACATAGTACTTGAAGTATTAGCCAGAGCAATTCGACAACAAAAGGAGATCAAGGGGATACAAAATGGAAAAGAGGAAGTCAAAATATCACTTTTTGCAGATGATATGATAGTATATATAAGTGACCCTAAAAATTCTACCAGAGAACTCCTAAACCTGATAAACAGCTTCGGTGAAGTAGCTGGATATAAAATAAACTCAAACAAGTCAATGGCCTTTCTCTATACAAAGAATAAACAGGCTGAGAAAGAAATTAGGGAAACAACACCCTTCTCAATAGTCACAAATAATATAAAATATCTTGGCGTGACTCTAACTAAGGAGGTGAAAGATCTGTATGATAAAAACTTCAAATCTCTGAAGAAAGAAATTAAAGAAGATCTCAGAAGATGGAAAGATCTCCCATGCTCATGGATTGGCAGGATCAACATTGTAAAAATGGCTATCTTGCCAAAAGCAATCTACAGATTCAATGCAATCCCCATCAAAATTCCAACTCAATTCTTCAACGAATTGGAAGGAGCAATTTGCAAATTTGTCTGGAATAACAAAAAACCTAGGATAGCAAAAAGTCTTCTCAAGGATAAAAGAACTTCTGGCAGAATCACCATGCCAGACCTAAAGCTTTACTACAGAGAAATTGTGATAAAAACTGCATGGTACTGGTATAGAGACAGACAAGTAGACCAATGGAATAGAATTGAAGACCCAGAAATGAACCCACACACCTATGGTCACTTGATCTTCGACAAGGGAGCTAAAACCATCCAGTGGAAGAAAGACAGCATTTTCAACAATTGGTGCTGGCACAACTGGTTGTTATCGTGTAGAAGAATGCGAATCGAACCATACTTATCTCCTTGTACTAAGGTCAAATCTAAGTGGATCAAGGAACTTCACATAAAACCAGAGACACTGAAACTTATAGAGGAGAAAGTGGGGAAAAGCCTTGAAGATATGGGCACAGGGGAAAAATTCCTGAACAGAACAGCAATGGCTTGTGCTGTAAGATCGAGAATCGACAAATGGGACCTAATGAAACTCCAAAGTTTCTGCAAGGCAAAAGACACCGTCAATAAGACAAAAAGACCACCAACAGATTGGGAAAGGATCTTTACCTATCCTAAATCAGATAGGGGACTAATATCCAACATATATAAAGAACTCAAGAAGGTGGACTTCAGAAAATCAAATAACCCCATTAAAAAATGGGGCTCAGAACTGAACAAAGAATTCTCACCTGAGGAATACCGAATGGCAGAGAAGCACTTGAAAAAATGTTCAACATCCTTAATCATCAGGGAAATGCAAATCAAAACAACCCTGAGATTCCACCTCACACCAGTCAGAATGGCTAAGATCAAAAATTCAGGTGACAGCAGATGCTGGCGAGGATGTGGAGAAAGAGGAACACTCCTCCATTGTTGGTGGGAGTGCAGGCTTGTACAACCACTCTGGAAATCAGTCTGGCGGTTCCTCAGAAAACTGGACATAGTACTACCGGAGGATCCAGCAATACCTCTCCTGGGCATATATCCAGAAGATGCCCCAACAGGTAAGAAGGACACATGCTCCACTATGTTCATAGCAGCCTTATTTATAATAGCCAGAAGCTGGAAAGAACCTAGATGCCCCTCAACAGAGGAATGGATACAGAAAATGTGGTACATCTACACAATGGAGTACTACTCAGCTATTAAAAAGAATGAATTTATGAAATTCCTAGCCAAATGGATGGACCTGGAGGGCATCATCCTGAGTGAGGTAACACATTCACAAAGAAACTCACACAATATGTATTCACTGATAAGTGGATATTAGCCCCAAACCTAGGATACCCAAGATATAAGATATAATTTGCTAAACACATGAAACTCAAGGAGAATGAAGACTGAAGTGAGGACACTATGCCCCTCCTTAGATTTGGGAACAAAACACCCATGGAAGGAGTTACAGAGACGGAGTTTGGAGCTGAGATGAAAGGATGGACCATGTAGAGACTGCCATAGCCAGGGATCCACCCCATAATCAGCATCCAAACGCTGACACCATTGCATACACTAGCAAGATTTTATTGAAAGGACGCAGATGTAGCTGTCTCTTGTGAGACTATGCCGGGGCCCAGCAAACACAGAAGTGGATGCTCACAGTCAGCTAATGGATGGATCATAGGGCTCCCAATGGAGGAGCTAGAGAAAGTAGCCAAGGAGCTAAAGGGATCTGCAACCCTATAGGTGGAACAACATTATGAGCTAACCAGTACCCCGGAGCTCTTGACTCTAGCTGCATATATATCAAAAGATGGCCTAGTCGGCCATCACTGGAAAGAGAGGCCCATTGGACTTGCAAACTTTATATGCCCCAGTACAGGGGAATACCAGGGCCAAAAAGGGGGAGTGGGTGGGCAGGGGAGTGGGGGTGGGTGGATATGGGGGACTTTTGGTATAGCATTGGAAATGTAAATGAGTTAAATACCTAATAAAAAAATGGAAAAAAAAAAGAATACATCTCTGATTAGAATTTATAATGCATTTTCCATATTTGAATTAAATTATCTTCCCAGTCTCTCTCTCTTTCTCTCTCTCTCCCTCTCTCTCTCTCTCTCTCTCTCTCTCTCTCTCTCTCTCTCTCTCTCTCTCTCTCTCTCTCTCTCCTTTCTTCTCTCTTAATTTACTAAGCATTTAAGACTTAGGAACAGGAGTCAACTTTTCATAACTATAGACCTTAGAGAAAAAACTTTCCTCTTGTGTATATCATCAATTTCATCAATTTATCTAGACAGTTAAATTGATTTTGCTTTATGTGCCTTCTTTAGATCCCTGTGCGAAAGACACATTTGAAAGATACTTTCTATGTGAGATGAAAGACTGTTTTAAGAATCTGTTATAAAGCTATGGTTTTGAGGGAGGAAATGCTGACTTCAGGAAAGTATCAACATATATTGTACCCAAGCTTAAGGTGTTTACCTGAAGTCAATTTGTCTATTTGTAGGAGCCAAAAGAAAAGCACTTAGGTACTGAGGCTGCAGGGAGCTGAGGTCTGTGCTTCTTACTGCTGGTTGCATATTGGAATCTCCTAGGGAGACTTAACATAGAGTTGCCCAGGCTCCAAGCCCTTGCAATTTAAGCACATATTTTGGATGATCCTAGAGAACAGAGTATCCCAAAGCATCTCATATGATGTCTCTATATCACCCAGATTGAGAAACATTGCTTAAGCAGAGAAAGGGGTGACAAGTATAATATTAGCTTACCAGAAAGAGGCAAACTAGGGTAGAATGTGGTTCCTATTTTACAGTGTCACAAAAGACATCTCCATCATTACTGTGCAATGCAGCCTACAAATATCACCCAAATAGTGGAGCTACTTTTCACTCAGTACTGTGACAAGCATTAGTAATCCCAACACTTATGATGCTGAGGTAGAGGATCCTAAGTTCATGCCCAGCCTGGTTTATATTATAGCAAGACACTGAATTCTTTCGGTCCCAAATGGTCCCTGCATTTGTATTTTTATTGTCAAATTTTAGAATTACATTTATATTTTACTTAACTTCATATCCACCCTCAACATTGATCAGAAAGTATACTCTTTTGTTGGATCCACTTGTAGATAAATACTTCAGAAAGCTCATTTAATCTCTCTAAGTTCACTTTCATTTCTCTTCCTGTTCTCCCATGTGTTTCTTTAATAACATTGAGCAAGTGTCTGGTCTCTGATGAAGGCTTATGAGCTAACTGAAAATAGTGAGAGAATAACACAGAATTGCAGGAGGTGGTAGAGTTTTAGAGGTGAAGTTAACAGGAACATGGCATTCTCAAACAAGTGAGAAATCAGTTTTCCATTCCTTCCCTTGTGGCATGATATCTCAACAGGGATCCAATCATGCAGGTTTGAATGTATCACAATAGGGGTTGCCTTCTCTGTTACTCTCTTCTTTCCAGGTTGGTTGTTCAACCTATATAGTTAAGACACCGTCTTTGTTAGGTATTACTTCCGCCAAGAAGCTGCTTATCACTTACACTTCTGCTGAACCTGTCATTTGAGGAGTTCTGTCCCTCCTTAGTCATCGCAATACTGGGTCACCAAAAGCTGGTCAGTCTGCTGCTGCTATCTGTCCTGTGTGTATGATAGATATGCTTCCTGTCCTGTAGCTTTCCTGGATGATACCAAGAGGCACTGTATCTCTCTTCCTTATATCATGACCAGGGAGGTGCCTTGTCTTTATGTTCTCTGCCTCTGGAAGAGAGAGCTGTGTCAGGAGACCGCGCAGTCTCTCCACAAACAGAAAGAGATACAAACAGAACAAAGCAAGGAAAAGAATGGGCACTTAGGATCTGTTGCGTGTGCTCTGGATTAATGATGTCTTGAATATCCAAGTACAAGAGTCATTATTCTTCATATATCAAGCAGAGTAGATAATATTTGTTAGTCTTTAAAGCAAAAAAAAAAAAGATTTTGAAACTAGTCAGTCTAAATACAAGCTATTTGAAAATATTTGTCATTGAACCATTCCAGCTTTGAATAGGGTGTCACACAGCACTGAAGTTTTAAAATTTCTAGTTTAATACCTGTTGCTGTGATAAAGTATCAGACAGAAGGCAACTTAGGGGAGAAACCAGTTTATTTTAGCTAATAACTCCAGGCTACAGTTCATCACATCAAGAAAGTCAAGGTAGCAGGAGCTCATATCCCATCCACCATCAAGAGCAGAAAGAAGTGAACTCACAAGCATTTACAATTCAGTTTACTTTTTCTACTTTTATCCAGTCCAGGATACAAACCTAGGGAATATTGCTCCCCACAGTGGGTTCAATCCTCTCACATGAATTATCGTAATCAGGACAATTTCCTAGAGACATGCATACATAACAAGCTGATATAAGCAATGCCTCATTGCTACTCTTTTCCACAGTGGTTCTAGATGGTGTCAAGTTGACAACTGAAAGTAAGGTCTCCCAACCCTATACTTACTGCTCTCCTGGGTGGTGGGGCCCATGCCTCCAACCACTGCTGACTATGAAGCCTGTTCTAATGCACCCACTCTTATCTTGAATAACCGGATGAGCATCCTCAGCTTCAGTGGGAACTTGAGAGAAATGTGAGTTTTTGGAGTGTTCCCAAGAATTATAAATTTTAAGGTTGTAACCCACAAGCATTCTGTCTTAAGTAACTCATTGGGCAATTTTGGTTTTTATTCAAGTTAAAAAACTATGAGTTTAAAGTTCTTAAATTATTTTTCTTTAATTGTCTATAAAGAGACCTATTTAAGGAATTCCTTTTTAAACTTTAATGTGTTTTAAGAAAGAAAAGAACGTGATGAATTCAATGTTGGGAGTTTATTTATTCTTTGGTAGAGACTCATTTTAACAGCATACCAGGAGACAAAATGCATATTTAAATTTTATCTGCCATATGTACTAAAATTTCACATTTTGGGAAAAAATATTCTACCTATAAATATAAATATATAAGTATAAATGTGTGTGTGTGTTTGTGTGTGTGTGTGTCTGTATCCATTAAATGTTGCTCATGTGTATTTATCTTCAGGGATGATCACTAGATGTTGGATAACCAATCATAGGACTCATCTTTGGGCTGGACCCTCTCAGCAGTCATTAATTTCCCATAGTTTATTTCCCATAGATAATTTCCCACATCTAACAGCATGGCCTTGTGTGATTTCCCGCTTTCATACTGCATGTCAACTGGTATCATTATTTTTCAGGGTTTATTCAGGCAGTCAGATTGCTGAGATCTCATGGGTAGAGCTTCCCAGACATATATTAATGACAAAACCTTGCAGCAGGCATCCTGAAGCTCTGGTTCTTATGGTCTTTTGGTCTTCTCTTGTACAATACCATGTGATACCATGTGAGCCTTACTTAGGTGTAGGGGTTGTATCCTTGTATTATTTGGGGCTGGGCATCCCATGCTCAGCTGTACTTTGCATTTTGACTAGATAGTTTTATTTATTTATTTATTTATTTATTTATTTATTTATTTATTTTGGTGGGGTGAGGGAGTGATGGTCTTCATCTGCTGCCAAAATAAGGTCCTTTGATGAGAAGTGAGAATTACACTTATCTGTGGTATGAGGTTATTTAGAATGCAGTTAAAAGTGTCACTGGCTTAATAGGTTCTCCTTTAAGATCCATGACTTCACTGATCACATATGGTTGGCTAAAATTACAGAACCAGACATGAATTCCCTGCTACTGAGCAGCCAGGCCTTACATCCAACTAAAGACTGTTGGTTAGCCCTTGGATATAAGTGTTGCCATGCCATCTTTCAATATATCTTTCATGCTGGACATTGTTGTGGTTTCTAGGCTTCATGATTCAGTATGGCCACTGATTATGTTTTTCTCCTTTGGCATCTTGTATAACACCTTCTAGGATTATGAGAGCTAGTCTCAGTGGAGAGGCTTCCAGTTCCCTTCTTGCTTGAATTCTTCAAGTCCTGCACCTGAAGTATGTGGAGTCTTTAGCAATAAGAACTTACCTTCAAACCTTAGAAGACAACCAAAAGCAATAGCAATATCCTGTCTTGTTTTGGGGAATATCTTCAAGGCTCCAAATTGAAACAAATTTATCATGACAGATGCTGAGGTTTTAGTTAGATGATCTATGCCAGTTGTGGGATGAATTATCTCTGCTATTGGGGTAACTTAAAGTGTGTGTGTGTGTGTGTGTGTGTGTGTGTGTGTGTGTGTGTGTGTTTGTGTGTAATTTTCTTCTATATCGTGTCAAATTTTAGGTAAAGATAAAATAATATTCTGTATGTCTTTTTCAATTGTCCTTAGTGTTATTTATTCCTCTTCCCTGGCCACTCCCTGAATAAAGTCCCAACTTATTTTCCCATTTCCCACTTCATAGCACAGATGTCCTAGTTTCTCTGTCTCTAGAGTTTCTCATCTCCCACTTCCCATGGTCTGTTTTTACTTTCTTGATTTCTCCTGATACTCTAAGTTACATATTCATATTTTAAATTTTGGAGCTGGGAACCACAAAAAAGAATGAAGGTGGTATTTGTCATTCTTGGGCTGGGCTTTCTTCATCCAGTATAATATTTTCTAGTTCCATTCATTTACCTGAAAAATTTATAATATCATTTTTCCTTTATAGCCAAGTAGAATTCCATTATGCATGTGTACCAAAATTTTATCAACCAGTCATCAGTTTAAGGATATTTAAGTAATTTCTGTTGCATATATTTTGGGGGATAATTTTGAGTTCTCCTACTTCCTCCTTCTCAGATTTCACAAATGCTGCTGCGCATAGAGCTGGAATGATAAAACAGAGTTCAGAGTGGGTGGAGTTCTACAGGACCATGATCTGGCTGGGAGTGGGTACAGGGCACATCAGGAGGAGAGAAAAAAGACCTCTGAGGATCTTAGTGTTAAAGCTCTTTTAGATGAAGGTCTTCTCTGAAGGTCTTCAATGAAACAGCTCTCTGAAATGATCTTAGTTTGTGTGCATACCTTTATTCAGGTATAAAGGTATACCTTTATTTACACATATACTTTACTTGGGATGAACTAGGGATATATACATGAACCTTGGAGAGTGGGAAGTGGTTTTGAAGGTGAAGTTTCATTGGCTAGAATTCAAAGTACTAAAAATACCTCCTTTGTATGGAGAGGCATTCCAGGAATCCCAGGCACTTTCTGGGCAAGTTTTTATGGGGAAGGTGGGAGAAGAGGAAAGGGAATGTGGAAGTCAATGTCAGCAAGGCTTTCTGACATTCTAGAGGTAGAAGATGTGGGGGTTTTGATCTCCCCAGACAAGGTCATAGAAAGAGAATCCCAGCTGGTCAAGGGAGTCCTACATTTTGCACTATGCTCAAGAAAGCTGTCTGGATAGTAGAGACTTTGACCCTAATTAACAGGGTTTACCCACATATTTTCATTTTCTAGTTATTGTGAATGTTCTTTTTCTTGTTTTTAATACACCTCTCCCCAATTCTCCTAAACCTTATACTATTTCCTTGCTGTTTTCCTACCTCTCCCCTAATAGTTCCCTTCCTGTTCTCAAGAATACCTTAAAAATTAGACAGGAACATCTATCATAAACACACAAAATCTACTTTTCTGAACAATTTGTCTTCTGTAGAAAACTTGACAATACCTCAGACCATTTCTTTTAATCATGTTCTAATAATTTAGACATTACTAATAATAATGGGGATTATTAGAATTTATTGAATGGTCATTATATACCAGAAAATTTGCCACTTTTTTGGTATGTATTATCTTTCTTCAGTTTGCAGTATACATTTTTTGGTGTGGTTGCCTCCTCTTCATAATGTTTGAAGATCCTGGTATTGAGACCTGTATTAGTGACTTATCTGAAGGTCTAGACTCTCTAGAGAACTTCTCCTTTGTAGAAGAGGGGAAGCTTTCAAGAGGCTTCTTTGGCCTCTCTTAATCTCTCAGAAGAGTAAACATCATTTGAAAGAACCAGTTGGAACACTTTGATACTGAAAAGGAAAGAGGCAAAAGCTGGAAAAAATTGCAAGTAATTCTATTACTTCCCTGTTAACTGCTTAAGCATGTTAATCCCAGGGGGGAATAATGGTACAAATTATAAGCCATCTGGTTTTAATACAGTAACTTGAAGCTAATAAAAATAGTCTGAGACTAAAGAGGGGAACAATTATCTCTTTATCAGTGATGGCTCTGAGCACTGGGGAGAGCATCAGAAAGGCTGTTTGTTGTAGTTCCAAATGTATATGTATGACTATACCTATCAGACAGCTGAAGCATCGGGTTGGAAGTAGAGTTTTCTGGGTCTTACCTTTTAAGATACTGAGCTATCAGCTATATACATGAAACAGGGACCTATACTTATAAGCAGGCATTTCAGAAATGTTTCTAAATCCAAACTATAGTTTGCAAACTTCTCAGAAATTGTTCAGGAGAAATTTCTCCCAGGCTAATTGTAAACTGCTAGGTAACTGTCAGTTTTATCTTTTGAGTTTTGATATTAGAATTCTTTTAACAAAAAGATATGGTTTATTTTTTCCACAGTATTATACCATGTACCTTCTTATATCTATCTTATATCTTTATTTTAGATTATTACATGATTGGGTCAATGTCTAATACTCTGCTGTCTATACCAGAAGGCTCACAAGGACCAAAAGCATTTGAGACAGTTTTAGTTTTTTGTTTGTTTGTTTGTTTGTTTTTTAAATTCTGACTTCAGCATTTTCAAAGGATTTTGAGGAAGATGGTAATTGGTTTAGGTCCTTTGTGCCCTCTTGCAATACCAAGTCAAGATTGTAAGAGCAATCCCTCTTATTTTGATGGTACTTGATTTTTATATCATGCAAAGGAAGGATGTATTAGCATTTTCATAAACACAGGAAAATAAATATGGTTTCTCCCACATGGATACTGTACTTACATTTGAGATTTTCTTGTAGGAAATTGATTTACATGATTATAGAAATTAGTAGGTCTCAAGACTAGCATATTGATTGGCAAGCTCAATATCATGAGAGTTGATGATTCAAATTCCATTTCAGAGGCACCTAGGCTTCTAGTATTGAAGGAGCTAAGAGTGCAGTTCAGATCTATAGGCAAGAAATGGCCCTAATCCTCCATCAGGGGAGTGAGGTCTAAGGACATCCTGTTACAAAGGATTTGTTTTTTGGTTGTTGTGGATGTTGAGCTGGTTGAATGAGGCCCATTCTCAGTAGGGAGTAGCACGTGACATACCTATTCTGACAACTTATGAGAATCCTCTTATGGCAACTTCAAGGATAATTTCTGCAAGCTGTTTGGGTGTTCCAAGACTCCATCAAATTGACAAAATTAATCTTCACAAAGATCTCTGTTTTAAAGGATATTCTCATAGGAAGAAATTCATGGGATCATGAAAAGTCTCTGTTTTGAGGTTCAACAGGGATATTGAGATGGATTGTCCTTTTTTGTAAGAATTTTATTGAGACAGTTATTAATACCATGGACAGACTTATAGGAATAGAGTGTGAAATCAGAGAAAGGTTTTGATCTCGACACCATATGTATATAGACAACACAGTAAGGGTTCAAAGAAGAGTTTAGGCCCCTGTGGCAAAGCAGAAGTATCTTATGGATTTCTAAAGGGACATTTCATGCCAAGTAGCTGTTGAATAGTAATGCTTATAATCATGCTGTCTCTGATTTCCTGGAAAGTGACAGAAGTCTTACATTGTCAGCAAGGGAAGAGGAAATTCAGAAATGTATATCTTCCAGCATGTGTGGGAAATGAAGAAGAGAAGTATGTTTAGTTAAGGCATGGGGGTGTGATATTATATGTAGCCAGTTGATGATCTTGTACCCTGGAGTCTGTGAACATCTTTGGGGGGAGATAGAATGGTTCCTGCCATTCCTTCTGCAATTAGGGTACCTATGGAATCTGCTATGGGTTCAGAGATTCATAGTCAGGTTCACCATAGGGAATTTGCCATTCTCTTCACATTGACTATAAGAAAGAAGTTGAGATTCTTTGTGTAGACTCAGCTGTACAGAATTGGAAGATCCCAGGCTCATCTTCTAGTTCAGAGGCACAGTTCAATTCCTTCAGGACTCCTAGAGAAGGATGGAACTATCATTCTAATTTGTTGCAGATCACTTCCTTATTTATTTATTCATTTATTTTATTTGATGTATATCAATAATTTGGCTGCATGTATCACCTAGTACCCCAGAGTTTAAGTGGTGGTATCTGATACCCTGGATGTGCAGTTATAGATAGTTGTAAGCCTCCATATAGAAGCTGGCAACTAAAACTGAAAAACTCCTATTCAAGAACACCAAGTACTCTTAATGGCTGAAAGACTCTCCAGCCTTGTGTAGTTCACTTTTCAAGTGATTCGAAGGTAAACATAGCTTAATTCAAAAAGATGAACTGTTAGGTCTGTGGAAAGTGAACATATTTTTAAGATGGCATTGTTTGCTATCAAATTAGAAACCTTTCATCCTGAAAAGATTCTCATCTTTATTTGAACTATTCTAGTGAAGGTGAACTAGCCCTAAACCACATCTTTCTGTTCCTTGAAGAGTCAAATAAATATTTAAATTTCATTATTTTATCTATAAATAAATATGTACTGAGAAAATATGTACAGTTAAAATAAATATGAAGCATAGAGTTCTGAAATGCATTCAAATATCCCAGTAGTCTATGACTCCCAAAGATGCTGGTTCTCTAAAGTGACACTTGACAACTTCCTGAGCAAATGAGAATTGGCAAAAAGCGTTCCTTTCACTTTTGATGTCGGACATGATTTTCAGAAAAGGGAGTGTTTAGTTAAACAAGGCAATAAGGAAAATTCTGCGGCAAAAATAGGAGCACAAAAATATACAGTAGGTTTTGTACTATCGAACTTTGTATTTCAATTGGTCATGAACTTTTGTTTAATCACTTTTGTAGTATTATAGTAGAGAGACAAGAGTACTGGTGGGTAATGGGGGCTCTCTAGAGTAACAAAACTTATGGAAAGAGTGGTGTGTGTGTGTGTGTGTGTGTGTGTGTGTGTGTGTGTGTGTGTGTGTGCATGTGTGTGTATACCTGTGTATGTGCTTACTTGGTTGATTAAATTAGTACATTAAAATAGTAAGAGCCACTATCTCACACCTGAGACCTGACAGTCTCTTAATTTTTTTTATGCTGGATGCCTCAGTAGTTGTAGTAGTTTCACAATGGCATACTGGAGAAGCTGACATCCCAGAAATTTCCCCTGTCCTGGAAAGCTATGTGCCTCAGCAGTCCCCAAGAGCAGTGGGAGTTTTGTGATTCTTGGCCCCTGGTCATTGATTGAAGCCTGGAAACACTTCTAGTATTAGTAAATGAATCAGCAGTAGCAGCACCAGGACAAATCAAATCCAAAGGCAGAAGGAAGACCATGCCATCAAAAGGTGAGCAGCCATACTTCTGTTGTACCTTATTCTATATGGCCTCTCACCAGAAGGTGCGGCCCACACTTGTGACAGGTCTTCCCCTATCAATTAAGGCACTTTTGGAAGCTTTTCAGTTGAGGATCCCTGTTTCAGTGTTTCTAATTTGTGGCATTTGATATCAAAACTAACAATGGGTGAGGGCAGCTATGGTATGTAGCTATGTAGCACATAGTCGGGCCTAATCTTAATTTGAATGTGGGAATATGAACTATTGTCTTTTTGTTCCAGATAGGACAGTACAAAAGTCCAGATAAATAATTGTATCCTAGTCTACTGGAAGGTAGTCCAGTATGTAAGTTAAATCCAGTAATAACTTGCAAGGATGTGGATGGGAGTTATTTATAGTAGTGTAAGTGAGCCCTGAATAACTTCAGTCCGGTATGGATGGAGCCATTTTAAAACTTCCTTCAGCTGGACCTATACCTCCTATATCCTTTTTGAAACATGAGAGCATGTTTAGGGACATGCATAGGAGGTAGGAAGTAAGGAATTCTCTAGGGAACAATAATAGGCCCAGTATTGAAGGAGGGGAGTATTTTTTGCCATCTATTTCAGCACCTCTTTTTTGAAAATGGATAACAGCTGTCTGTTACCCAGAGAATGCTGTTCCAATACAGAACTTGAAAATCAACTTCAAAGATGAAGGACTTTGTAGGCTAAGTTATGTCCAGTTTTTCAATATTTGTAGTTTGGTAATTGGGGTCAAAGTATTGTGGAACTTATATATTCTTGTCTTTTAACCATTAGCATCTGATTCATTGGGTCTTAGATAGTTAAAGACAACATCCTACACAACTTTGTTGGATTAAAAAAAAATCATACTGTATTTACATTATCCCAGATCAGGGCACATAATGGAGGGGAGTTGATTCTCTCATAAAATAGCAATAGTTTTTTTCTTTATTTTCTTTTTTAATTAAATAATTTTTTATTAGATATTTTCTTGATTTACATTTCTTACACCTGTGACATAGTGTTCCTTCTAATTGCTTTCTGGTTCCATACTAAGAATGGAGTTCCTCAAATGTGTTGTCTGCATTTATCTAAACTGTTAGTTTAGCAGATTATTTCTAAACACCTTTATAATTTTTTTGTATGCTTATCCCTTGTTTCACCAGCCTTTGGGTGTAGTATAAATTTTAACTCAAAATCAGAAAGTCGATCCTGACAAAGCCATGTAATCAAAAGTAATTTCCATCATACAGGCATTCCAGAAAAAATAAAGCATTTGAAGTTGTTGAGAGACTTTCACTCTTGTATATTAGGATTCTTTTCTAAGAGTTGTCATATAAAAATATGGCAAGGCTGAAATAATAATATATTCGATCTTTTTTTTTTTTTCCTGCAGCATGCTTTCAGTATCTTTTCAATATTCCCACCATTATTTCTTGTTGCCTGCTGGGTGAATCCTTCCTCAAATCAAACCGCTGAATTTTTATTATTGTACCTCAAGTATATTAGAGATGCAATCGTGTCTCCTGGACCCCTTGCAACTAACAATTCAATGAACTCCAGCCCAGTTGGGGAGAAAGAAAGTATGTGTCTGTGGGGTCTTGATCAAGGCATAAAAGGCTTGAGTCCTGTAACCCCTCCAGTGCTCTGGCTCTTAGATGAGTGAATTCAAGGTGGACATAAATACATGTTGCCACAGAGGTAGTTTGAGTTTATTTGCAGAAATGGTTGTCAATCTTTCATTAAAAACAAAACAAAAATAAGAATATCTTTAAAATAGGTACTTTTTACTTCAACCATAGATAAGAATTTGCCCACAATAAGATGGAGATAGAGATACAACTGGTTGTGGTAGGTTGTAGGGCAGTAGTTGTAGTTTGAGAGTCACTTGAGTCAGAATGTGTCTGTGCCATAAGGAAGTTGTAAGAAGGGGCTAAAATAGACTTCTTGAATGTTAGAAGTAGATTCTATGGGGTAAGGAAGATTGACCTTATAGCTTGGATCATATTTTGTACAAACTGTAGCCATAATCTCTTAACTTGGGAATGACATAGTTATAAATGAACATATTATATTTACAACTGTCCTGCAAGATAGTGATATTTCTCTGTCTCACATTCAGCATAAGCAATAACAACAACCAAATTGCCCTTTTCTGTGCATTTTATATTCTTTCGGGAACATTAGCAAAAGCTAATATTGAAACAAGCATTGATATTTTCCAAGCACTGGCCCTGGGCAGACTCGCAGGCTGTTCCTATTTGATACTGACCTGGTCTTCAGTTATAAAGGCCCTTTAACTTGATTTTTTTCTCAGTTTTTCCTTACACATAAAGCATCTTTGGATTGTATATATTCAATTGTTATTGTTCCCCTGTCTTCTCTTCCATTAGATAGGTTTATACTGTGTAGTACTGGTTGGCCTGGAACTTACTATGTAGACTAGACTTGGTCTTATCCTGGCAGAGATCTGTCTACTACTGCATCCTGAGTGCTGGTTTTAAAGGTGAGTATCACCTTGTGCAGACTCGTTTTTCCTCATTTTTGATGCACCCACTCCTTTTCTCCTTTCCTGATGGCTTCTATATCCAGCATCTATGTACAACTCTGTGTCTAAGTGTAACAACCAAGGGGCAAAGAGCACTTGCTTTGAATTAAAATAAGTCATTGAGGACTGGGGTTATATCTGTGGTAAAATAATTGTGTGGTATCAGGAAGCCATGTATTCAGTCTATATCATTATATAAAACCATGCCAATAACCCCAAACTTGTGAAGAAGAAGCTGGAGGATCAGTAATCAAGGTCTTTTCTAGTAAATATTGATTTGGAAACCAACCTGGGATGTAGAATAATCTGTCTTGGAACAAAGAAAATAATGAAACAGGTTAATGTAATTTATTTTACTATTTATGGAGCCTGTATTAAATCATGGGAGTCATATGGTCATACTCAAAGCCTTAGTTAGAGATAAGTATTGTGAAATTATTATCTTATTTAAATTATTCTTCCACTTCTCCAGAAGAGAACCAACCCAACAACATCTGCTGTCTCAGTGGAAACTTGGTCATTCAATTTTACATAATTTTAATCCATCAATATTAACAGTGCTAGACTCTGGCTAATCTGGGATCAAGAAAACAAAGCTAAAAGATGTTAGTCCTCCATATCAGGGAGAAAAGGCATGCATCTGTTGCTTTCCCACTTCAGTCTCATGAGGGTCTGAACTAGTCCCAAGCACAGAAACCACATATATATAAATTCTAATGACATTATTGAGAATGAACTTGGAAAATTAATTATGAAACTTACCAAGGCATGATGTGATTATTCTATTTTAATGCAAATTTCTTAGAAAATGACACATGATAGAATCAGATGCTAGCTGAACTAAATTTGTTCAGATGTCATTACCCATCACTCACTCTTTACAGTTTTGTTTGCCTTTCGTTCTGATTTTTCCCTCCACTGTTGCTCACTGATCCTTTTCTCTAGTGCTTCTGCTCTGCACATTCTTCTGACTACCTCTTCTCTGATGAGAAATGAATTCTCTTCTCCACTTTCATCTCCAAGTTCCTCTTTCTTCCCCAGTTACTTCTTCAACCATACACCTACCCCACCCCTTTAATTTCAGGCTCTCATTTGCCACAGTCTTTAACCTTGGGAGACATACTCAAACTTAGATCAGTGCTTTCCACTTGAGACATCATCCCCATACTCTATCCTCCTTGGTAACCTTGAATATTCAGGAGTAGCGATTCTGAGGTTAAATACATCACTGTGTGCTTGTTCTTACTGTTGGAGGAGAGATGGTGTGTGTAAGTGAAAGCAGGCATTTCTATCATGACAACTTTAGAAGCAGCATACTGCCCTTGAAGGGTTGATTTGCATCTAAACCTGCCACTGCATTTATGAGTTCATATTTAAATGTTGCAAGACTTGTTTCTACTTGGAGAAAAGTAATGGTGATTCTATCCTGTTATTTCCATGCAAGGGTAGAGCAGGTGTTACCTAACCCAACTGTATTACTGTAAGATGTCTCCTATTTTTATGACCCGTGGCTTGGAGCTACAATACATTGCTAATAGGATGAAGTGACAAACTTTCCTGATATATAATGATTTTCAAATTTTTTATATGGTCTAAAAAAACCCTGTAAGAAGAATCTAGACACTTACTCCAGTCAGCTGAGAGTTATTTTACTTTCCTTCTATCTTCTCACTTCCTTCCTTCTTTATCTGGCTCCTCTTCTACCTCTTTCTCCTTCTCCCTCTGTCTTTTTATATCTTATCCTTTCAGATCTTCCAGAGTCAAATATTTATCATGGAGTTTAGTCTGCTTTTAGGACAATTGGAATCATGATTTTCAAATTTCAGAAAGGATAGAGTAGGAAAATCAAGTAGTATGATTTCATAGGAAGCTAAGAAAGATTTTGGAAGGGGCAGAGGATTTGTCAATCAATTTCCTCCTCTTTTAAAATTCACCTTAGTGTCATTTTATGTCTTTCAATCTAAGGATAAACAATATTCTCCTAAATTAAAACTTTGAAGAAAATACAAAAGGAAAACAAAACAAAGAGAAGCAGCTTCTTTTTGGATTAACTAGATGTTAGTAGTGAGGAAACCTATATAGGAGGGAGAAGAAAGAACACTTTAAAAAAATCACAATTTTTGTTTTATATTAGTCTTGAGCCTCAAGCTAACATTTTAAAAAAGAGTTACCAGTTTTTTAAGATTTTGGAAGCATAAGGAACGTGCCTGGCTTTCTGGACATGATTAGTTATCCGTATTTTTGACACAAAGTAATTTGCATTGAAATTGGAGGAAACCCTTGGTTTATAAGCAAGCTGTTTTTTTTTTTCTTTTAAATCTTTCAGTGTATTTCATGAAACATCATGGAATATGCAAAAATAGGGGCTAGGGAAAAAGAAGAGAAATAGAAGAATGGGGAGGGGGTGAGAAGGTTAGTCCATGATCAATTCACACTAAATGTCTCAGGGCATTGCATGGATATTCAAGAGTGATATCATTGTAATCATTTGGTGCAATCAAGGAGGAGGAAGATCTGCAGAGCAGAGATTAAGTTTGATGAAATGTTAAAAGATAAGTAGGGCAATTTTAGAGCTATTGGTTACATTGAAGGGGATGTGGCCCACTCAACAAGAAGGAAATCAAGCCTGGCACTGGAAGCCTAGCCGACTACCGAGGGCTAGGAGAAGAAAGTATAACCATTGCTTTACTAAAGTAATATAATCTCTAACTTCATTCTACATATTTGTCCCTAGACCCACAGAGAAATGTAGTCCTCACACATCATCAAAGAAACTTTATTTTCTAACAGTCAGAGACCATTTAAAAAAACAAAAAAACAAAAACAAAACAAAACATACAACCAATCAAAGAGCAGAATTATGGAACCCATTTCTAAGGGATACATTTACACAACAATCTCAAGCATGGGAAACATTACTGGAGAGAGGGATAAAAGATCAGATGCTGGAGAGGATTTGGAGAAAGAGGAACACTCCTCCATTGTTGGTGGGATTTCAAGCTTGTACAACCACTCTGGAAATCAGTCTGGCGGTTCCTCAGAAAATTGGACATAGTACTAGGTGAGGATCCCGCAATACCTCTCCTGGGCATATATCCAGAAGACATCCCAACCTGTAAGAAGGACACATGCTCCACTATGTTCATAGCAGTCTTATTTATAATAGCCAGAAGCTGGAAAGAACCCAGATGCCCCTCAACAGAGGAATGGATACAGAAAATGTGGTACATTTACACAATGGAGTACTACTCAGCTATTAAAATGAATTTATGAAATTCCTAGCCAAATGGATGGACCTGGAGGGCTTCATCCTGAGTGAGGTAACCCAGTCACAAAGGAACTCGCACAATATGTACTCACTGATAAGTGGATATTAGCCCAGAAACTTAGGATACCCAAGATATAAGACACAATTTGCTAAACTCATGAAATTCAAGAAGAAGGAAGACCAAAGTGTGGACACTTTGCCCCTTCTTAGAAATGGGAACAAAACACCCATGGAAGGAGTTACAGAGACAAAATTTGGAGCTGTGGCGAAAGGATGGACCATCTAGTGATTGCCATATGCAGGGATCCATCCCATAATCAGCTTCCAAACGCTGACACCATTGCATACACTAGCAAGATTTTCCTGAAAGGACCCAGATATAGCTGTCTCTTGTGAGACTATGCCGGGGCCTAGCAAACACAGAAGTGGATGATCAGAGTCAGATATTGGATGGATCACACAGCCCCCAATGGAGGAGCTAGAGAAATTACCCAAGGAGCTAAAGGGAACTGCAACCCTATAGGTGGAACAACATGAACTAACCAGTACCCCGGAGCTCTTGTCTCTAGCTGCATATGTATCAAAAGATGGCCTAGTCGGCCATCACTGCAAAGAGAGGCCCATTGGACTTGCAAACTTTATATGCCCCAGTACAGGGGAACCCCAGGGCCAAAAAAGGGGAGTGGGTGGGTAGGGGATTGGGGGGATGGGTATGGGGGACTTTTGGGATAGCATTGAAAATGTAAACGAGGAAAATACCTAATTAAAATAAATAAATAAATAAATAAATAACCAGAAAGTCAGGGAGTTTGCTGTAAAATTTTATCTGTCAAGAGTGTCAGAAGTTAGACCCATAAAAATCTCACCAAAATGACCATCTGTACATGAGCTGAACGGGGATTAATAACAGTAGATACACTAAAGTGAACAAGGGATGGGATTGGAAAATCTCATGAGGCTCCAAACAGACAAAGAACTACAGGAAAGTAAAGAATGCTAGCGAGAGAGATAGTCTTTCCCAGGAAAGTGCACATCATGTGGTTACCAAATAACAGATGTCAGTCTTGAAAATAAAAGTACAAGGAAAACTATACAGACCAAGCTGGTTATATTTAGGAATATAATTCTATATCTTCATTATCTATATCTATGTCCCCATCTGTCTATTTATCTCTATCTATCTATCTATCTATCTATCTATCTATCTATCTATCCTTCTATCTATTGTTTATGTATACATATATATGTACAACAACAATTAATGAAGAAAGTTGCTATGAATATGACAGAGTAAGAATGGTCATAGGGGAGGGTTAGGAAGGAGAAAAAGGAAAACTGATGCAATTATATAATAATCTGAAAAATACAATAAAATTTTAGAAATGTAAGGTCTCCAAAAGCACCAAGAGACATAAATAGAATGTTAGTAATGCAAAGCATCCTTAAGCCATGCAAAAGGTGGGTGAACCCTGACTGTGCCTGTGAAATACACTGCAGATTGTTCCTAGATTGCATGATTTAGGGAGTGGACAGAATAATGAATGTGTATGTTATGTAACAACTACTAAATATCTAGTATATTCTAAATATGACTTTAAGAACAGACATAATTTTTAAAAAGTGAGTTTTGATACTCTAGACTTTCATTGACCACAATGAAAAAAATTCAGTGATTGCAAAATCACTTTCATGACACAATATTGGGAGTTTTGAGATCTATTGGCAATGAGAAATAGTATCAGATGGGTGGTCACTCTAAAAATAAACACAGACTTCTTTTCCATTATAGTGTTCAGATCAGAAGGCCAGATTGAGGCACTTTTTGTAGATGTTATGAAAAAAATGGCAAAAATGAGAATTATCTTTTCTGAACATCAAGTTCTAATGTGCTCTGACTCAAAAGCAGTGGTCTTTTCATCCAAAGATGGTATATGGTTTAGAGAACATGCCGAGTTAGAAGAATGGTGTGGAAAAGAAGGACAATTCTCCACTGTCTGGGGAGCATTTATAACAGTACGCAGGGCTGCACAGAGCAGCATAAGCTCTTCAGTCTTGGCTTCTGTGGATTCACAGCTAAATGGTTTGTTTGAGTGAATCTGGTTTCTGCTGATAATTGGAAGAAGGATAAGAAGGTTATAAACAAACAATGGGCTCAGAAGTAAACAACATTTAGAAAGAAATTTCAGTCAGTATCTTTATTTCTTATAATTAAGCCCCAGTGCAGTAATTTGTTTTGGATTCAATTTTGAATAATGTTTTGCAAGTCATAAGATGCCAAGTCCATGGTTCCACTAACTGTTGCAACCTATGTGAAAACAAGGATATAGAAGCAAAAATGGTCATAGTGATGTTCTCTCTATCAAACCCTGTCTACACCAGAAAGTTGTCATGTACAGACAAAGGAAGATAGACTGCTTTATTTGCCGATATGGTGAGTTCAGCATTGATCCATCCATCATTCATTATAGAACCATTTGTCACATTTTTGTATGTCTCTAAGAGTTTTAGTATCAGGAAAGTTTTTTTTTTTTTTTTGACCAGTGTGCTGGATAGTTTTATATCCACTTGACATGACCTAAAGTAATCTGAAAGGAGGGAACCTCAAAAACAAAATGTCTCTATAAGATCAGGCTGTATGCAGAGCCTTCGGGGCATTTTAATTGAGACTGATGTTTGAACACCTAGTTGATTGTGGGAGGTTCTTGGTCCTTGGAAGAAAGCAGTCTGAGCAAGCCACAAGGAACATGTCAGTAAGGAGTATACCTCTATGGCCTCCTGAATCATACCCTGTTTGAGTTGCTGTTGTGACTTGCTTCAATGATGAACAGTGAAACCGTAAGTCACATAAGCCCTACACCCACCCCCACAACTTGCATTTTGGTAGTGGAGTTTCTATGCATCAATAGAAACCCTAAGATACCCAGTTAAGTAATTTTTAATATTGTGTTGTGATATGATAGCAATAGTGATACGAACTGGTATTTATTTTGTGTCTATTGTGTGCTAGGCACTTTGTTTTACATATTTACTAATTATATAACCTGAAACAATCGAAGCTTCAAATGAGGAATAAACTCTCTAATATCCCATAAGAAAGGTGATGCTTATATTCAGACACAGTCTAGACTTTTACAAAATTTGTAAATATAGTCCCTATCTCATTCATTAATTAATAAGAATTATAGCTATTTTTTCTCATTATTGTGGTGAACCCTCAACAGAAAGCCATTTAATGAAAAGAAAAATTACTGTGGCTCACAATTTATGGTGGCTAACTTGTAGTGCTTTATTTTTATAATGTATGTTACTTTTTAGATATACATAACAGTAGTTATGAATATGTGACTATAAATATATATAGTGTGTGCATGTGCTTGTACACACATGTGGTCAACTTGAGGTCATCAGTTTCCTCTTTTTTCCATGTAGAGCATGGGGATTAAATTCAGACTGTTAATCTTGGTAGTGAACATCTTTATTGTATACCCTTTATCGTATAGGGTACCACATCACCCTACAAGACTTTAGTTTTAGAAAATTATCCTCTTATCTAGGATAACTCCAACAATGATTACATCATTAATGAATTGATATATTCCTGTCATGTACTCATTTGGCTTCATCGTTAGTTTTGAGTTTTTTTTTTTTTTATTAAGTATTTTCCTCAGTTACATTTCCAAGGCTATCCCAAAAGTCCCCCATACCCTCCCCCCCCCCCACTTCCCTACCCACCCATTCCCATTTTTTGGCCCTGTACTGGGGCATATAAAGTTTGCCTGTCCAATGGGCCTCTCTTTCCAGTGATGGCCGACTAGGCCATCTTTTGATACATATGCAGCTAGAGTCAAGAGCTCTGGGGTACTGGTTAGTTCATAATGTTGCGCCTACAGGGTTGCAGATCTCTTTAGCTCCAAGTGGATGCTCACAGTCAGCTATTGGATGGATCACAGGGCCCCTAATGGAGGAGCTAGAGAAAGTATCCAAGGTTTTGAGTTTTAAGTTAATACTTGAGTACTTTCTTCATCATAACTTTAGTGCAAATGTGTATATGATATAAACTTTTGTTTATATACAATGAAATTTATGACACTTTAAATGCACAATGAGTTACTTGGATTTTTTTCATGAATCTTATAAAGAAGGTATTGTTGTTATCCCTATGAAGAAGTGGAGAAAACCAAGCAAGAGAGGTTGACTGTCTTAAAATCAGGCTCTATTAGAAAGATCTAGACGGGTTTGAAGTGAAATGATCTGATTCCAGAGACCATTGTATTATTTTCCACTACATAAAATCCATTCAACTATATGCTACATATGATACCCAACATCCTGTCATTTACATTAATAAGTTAACATCTAGATAATAAGCTTTAGGCAATAACTACTGCTTGTTGAGTAGGTACAATTTGTCAGACATTGTTATACTTCATATAGAACTTCTCACTTAATCTCAGCACTGTTTATGGTATGGTTATATGTCATATGGTAAATAGTATTATACTAGTCAACAAAGAAGGATGCAGGCATTAGAGAAATGAAACCTATTTAGTGTCACACTGCAGGAGTGTGAAAGTGCAATCTGGTCTACATGACACCAAGATCATCTTTTAAAATATTTTATCATATAGATTCAGCTTGCCTCTTAGACCTCCTCCATTACAATTTTCTTGTTAACTTCTGATATGGTCACTGGTCCTCAAGGAGGAGGCATTCAGGACAGATCCAGACAGGAGCATCTGGGCCCTGTTTCTAGAGCAAAGAGTGTCTTCATCAATAGTGTGTTTATGTTTTTCTTATATGGTCTTTGGCATTTTAATTGAGCATTCTCTGTACAGATGAGAGAATTTAAATTAAATTATGTATGTATATTTGTACATAAAAAAAGAAGACAATACATTGCTAAAACATCCTTGCAGAGGTAGAGCTGGTTTCAGTGGAGGAAACTGTTGTTCTAAACAGTCTTCACATTCACAGAGACCTAGTCAACCTAGTGGCTCTCCTCTGCATAAGCATATACTAGAGTCTATAAAATGAAAATACTGATGGTATTTTTTATTTTTAATAAGCTAACATTTTACTCATTCATTATTTATGAGAAATTATGAGCAGGCATTAGAAGACCGTTAACAAGTAATGAAAAAGAGACTATAAACAGAATAATTTGTTACCAGTTAAAGCAGGAAAATTGAAGTTCAGCATTCCATGTCTGAAAGACACTGAATACAGAAAGCCATCAAGAATTCTTAATGTTCTCTGTTACTTAGACTCTGTTTCTCTATTTCATCCTGCCTCAACATCAGCCCATGTACTCCTTCCCTGTCTATACAATTGACATGGGCTTATCTCTATATCACATCTCCTTGTGGCTATGCAGTTTCTTCCTTGCCTTTATATCATGTCTTCATACCCCACTAATCTAAATCCTACCCATTCTTCAGGGATTGACTCAAAACCCCAACTTTCTCTAGAAATTCCAGTGCTCAGTCATCTCTCATTCTCTTTTACCTTAAACAAAGAGATTTGAATTAATTAAAAGAAAAGAACCTTTTTGGTCATCACAACATGCACATTGCCCAGCATACTCAGCACAGCTGAAAAATGATTTCAAAGTAAAAGATTTCAGCAGTTTATGTGCACTGGAGACTGGATTTGGGAAACCCTATTCTGAGCAATTAGAATTCAGAATGGAACATATCAAGAATTCTTTTATTTTGCTCTTGTCAGTTCCCAAAATTTTCATGAAACAAAATCAGGAACCCAGATATATTTTAAAAGATAATGTTAAATAGACGATAGAAAGATAATAGTTTCCCAATTGGAAGCCCAAAGAAAACCAGAGGAAATTTAGTAAGGGCAACAAACAAACAAACAAACAAACAACAACACATTAATATTCTACATATATAATGAAAACTAGAGACAATAAAGTTAAAGCAAAAGGAAGGAATGCATAGAAAGAAACAGGGCTGAGTGAAGACCAGAGGTCAGATGAGATATCAGACAGGGAGACAATTTGAAGTATTAGTCAAAAGAAAAATTTTGGTAGAATTTTGGGGGTAACTTATGTATACTATCATGTCAATTGCAAATAGTGATATTTTGACTTCTTCCTTTTAAATTTCTATCCCCTTGATTTCCTTTAGTTGTCTTATTGCTCTGGCTAGAACTTCAAGTACTTTATTGAATAGTTGAAATGTGTCAAGTTTCTGTTCATTTAGTTTGATGTTGGCTATTGGCTTACAGTATATTGTTTTGACTATGTTTAGGGGGTATGTAGCCTGAATCCATGATTTCTCTCATACTTTTAACATGAAGGGATGTTGAATTTTATCAAAGGCTATTTCAGTGTCTAATGAGAAAAAAAATCACATCATTTTTTCTTTCAGTTTGTTTATATGGTGGATTATGTTGATGGATTTGCATATATTGAACCATACCTGTACCCCTTGGATGAAGCCTACTTAGTAGTAATGGATGATGCCTTTAATATATTCTTGGATTCAGCTTGTGAATATTTTATTGAGTTCTTTTGCATCAGAGTTCCTAAGAGAAGTCAGTCTGAAGTTCTCTTTCTTTGTTGAATCTTTGTGTGCTTTAGGTATCACGGTGACTGTGGCCTCATAGAATGAGTTTGGCGGTGTTCCTTCTGTTTCTGTTTTGTGGAATAGTTTGAGGAGTATTGAAATTAGCTCTTTTTTGAAAGTCTTGTATAATTATCCACAAAACCATCTGTTCATGATGATGATGATGATGATGATGATGATGATGATGATGTGAAACATTCCACAGACCCAAGGAAGCTATACAAGAAGGAAGGTCTAAGCAAGGAAGCTTGACTCTTACATAGAATGGGGATTAAATTAGTAATAACGGGCAGATGGAGGGAGAAAATTGGAACTCATGGAGGGTGGGGAGGGAAACGGGGGAATTCAGGATCAGGACAGGAGAGATGTCTAGATAGCCAGAAAATGAATGGAAATCGGCAACTAACAACAGCATGGAGGTGGAGAACATCTCCAGAAGGAAGCAGAGATATGGAATAAGGGAGGTGCCCAAGAATCAATGGGGGTGACCTTAGCTATGTCTCACTACATTGCAAATGTGGAACCTGAAGAGGCCATCTCTTGTAGCCAGATAGGAACCCCAGTGGAGTGATGGAGACACCAACCTACCCACAAAATGTTCAACCCAAAATTTATCCTGTCTATGAATAATACAGGCACAGGGGAGAGAGCAGAGACTGAGGAAATGGCCAACCAATGACAAGCCCAACTTGGGATCCATCTTGTGGACAAACACCAATCCCAGGAGGGTCCCCACTGGCTCATAGGAGAAGGGGGATGGGGAATGTGGGGGAAGAATTGTGGGATGGGGTGACTGGAAGGAGGTCAATGAGTGGTATGTAAAGTTAATTCTGAAAAAAAGCAAATAAAATTAAAAAAATAATTTAAAGTATTGCTATGAGCTATGAAGTGGTCTCTTTCATGTTCTTCAACAGAGTTTGTAAAGAATAGGAACAAAGTATAATAGAATATTTGTATAAAATTCCATTTTGAAATGCATTACATTGTATGTGAATTCAAATAAATGAGTAAATAAATGATCACTCAAAACATGTAGAAAATAATAATAGGATTTCTTGGAGATTGAGTGGTAATATCTCACCAAATTTGTATGTTAAACCTAGTCCCTATTGGGATAGAATTTTGTGATGAGACCTTTGAATGGTGATTAAATCAGATGTTCTGTCTTATCTTCAAAGCACTAGAATAAATGACATGAGCCAGACACAGGACCCAATGATGCCTTGATCTCCAATTTCCAGCCTTCTGAACTTTGAGAAATAAATGCTTCTGCTTAATAAGAGAAGGAGTCTTTTTTTTCTTCCCAGGCAGTTATCAGGTCAAATATGTAATTTTCCTTCATTGTTTGTTGTTAGGTACTAAGATTTATTTTTTCAAATGCAGTGTGAACCACTTTGGTAATTCACAATGTGCTACTTTTTCAGGAGTGACTTGTGATGCTTCCTGGGACTGTCAGCTTGAGAGGATATGGAACCACCTAGGATATACCTGTGATGCAATGTGTTAACTGCTCAGTTTCTCAGCATTCCTGCTGGGGAAATCTTGATTAAGTCAATTAACGTGAACAGTTCAACCCTAAAATTGGGTAGTACCATTCCCTCAATTTAGAGTCCTAGCCTCTTTGACAAATGAAGTTAGCTAAGCACTAGTGATCATCACTTTCTTCTTCCTGAACTCAAATCTGTGACTAGCTGCTATAGTTTTTTCCTGCCTTGCCTTTCCTATGATGATGAACTGTACCCTTGAAATATAAGCCAACTAGGTCCTGCCTTCCTTCAGTTGATTATGTCAGAGATCTTATTAAAGCAGTAGAAAAAGTAACTATGAGGGAATTATATTATTCTTACAATCTAGTAGCAGAAGTACAACATTTGTGAATTTCCCCCATACCCAGAGGTCTAAAAAGTGGCCTTGCACCCCAGTCTTGCTTGTATAATGGGGAATGAATATTTTTCCAAAATCTTTTCCTTCTTAGAAAGATTATTGTTAGAGAAGTGCAGTCATTGCTGATGACTATAGAGACCATACATTTTCTATTTCATATCCTCCTATCCCAGGAGAGTGACTTGATATCTATATTGTCAGGGAATGGTTACTCAATTCTTTCCTCAGTTAATGCCAAGTTGAGATTCTTGAGAGTCTTGAATCTTTATTTTGCTCACTCTTACAAATAATGTAAGTAACTGCCCTTGTATATTGACTCTGACAGCTTTTTAATGTCACAAAGATCTAAAAAGCCTGGAGATAACACTTACTAAAACATAGGTGTTTTCCATGAAAAGGCTCAGAGGGTAAGAGGATGATCCCAGTGTTAGATACCAGATATTCACATCACAGTGACCTTGAAACCCCTCCTCTCCTTATCATAGTATATAGAAAATAAACATCATAAAAATGAAATAAAATCAATTGGATAATACTTTGTTACAGTTAAAAAAAGGATAGTGCAAAAGGAAGACGAAATGGGAGAAAGAAGAAAGGAGGAAAGGGAAAGTAAGCAAGGAAAGAGGCAGGGAGAAAGAGAAAGTGAGAACCGATGATCAATTCTTATCCTGGGCACATAGTATGCTCAGCCTGTGAATCACCTTAATCCATCTCTGTCTGTGACTTTGATGGGATGATAGAGTGGTTCAGTTAAATTGAAATTGAGTTAAGCTGACAACCAAAGAGTGGCATTGTTACTGCAGGAAAAATCATTAACTTTGATATGATAAATTTCTTTATAATGGGGGCATTTTTACTATCTGTGGTATATTTGTCTTGGTGGTATTTTCCAATAACATAAACATTTCTAGTAAGCAGGAAGAGAAATGAAGTGTGCCTACATCTCATACTGTTACTTAAAAAATTTTCAAAGACTCCTTGTTGTCCTAGATTGGCTAATATGAAATAAAATACAGAATCAAGAACACGACAAAATTGTGATTGTCAGACAGTAATTAATGCTTAAGTTTTTTAGTATATAGTCAGGATACACTTGTACAATGTACTGTGTCTGGAAATCATTTAGCAATTTAACTTGACTGGGTGTAAGAATCAGTCATCTGATAATGTCAGCGAATTGGGAGCCTGGTGTATAATTAGTGTCTTTGTGCCAAAGAAGTCAGAGATGCATTCCTTTTCAGGCACAGTAGTTGCCAACATTAGTTGAATACTCTTGTCTCCAAGGAAAGTTTAAAAATACTGATGCTCTCTAGAGATTTGTATTTAATTGGCTTATGGTGCTGCTAGGCAATAGATGATAGAAAAGATGATAGATGGACAGAAGATAGGTAGATAGATAGGTAGGTAGGTAGATAGATAGATAGATAGATAGATAGATAGATAGATAGATAGATGGAAGGATAGATAGAGGGAGGGCGATAGAGATAAATGATAGGCAAATATACACACATATATATGTATATGGAGAGAGAGAGAGAGAGAGAGAGAGAGAGAGAGAGAGAGAGAGAGAGAGAGAGAGAAACTTTCAAATTTGCTTTACTATAAAGACCAAGGCAATAACTAGTGACCTATTCTTTTATATGTTCATCAATTCATATTGTTGGAAGGAAATATATTAACTGTGAAAAATCCTCACAGAGACAGGGTGGTGAGTATGCTTCCTTTTGCATGGCAACTTGGTAGATTGGTAGTGGCTGCTGGGAGTTTGATATTGAAAAGATTATGAAAGACATAGGAGGTCATACTAGAAATATTGCTATGATCTAAAGACTGTAAGGAATGAATGGTGGTAGAGTTGTCATGGTTTACTAGCTCAGAATTTCCTCAGAGTTTAACTTACATTTTCTAGACATGAGTATCTTCTAGAATTGTATCCACCCACCATCCCTGCCCTGAGAAATGGCTTCTCTGTGTAGTACTGGCTGTACTGGAACTCATTATGTAGACAAGGCTGGCCTCAAAGCTATAGACCCATGTACCTCTGCTTCTTACCTCCTGAGTCCTGGAGTTAAAGGTGTATGCCAACCTTGCCCAGACACTTTGTAAATTTAAGATTTATTTACTTCTAAGTGAGTTGATGTATGTAATCTATCCAAGAGTGCCATATTATCTAGAGCTGGAGTTACAGACAGTTGTGAGCTGACATGTGTGTGATGGAAGAAAAGCCCCAGTACTCTGGAAGAGCAGCCAATGCTCTTAATCACTAAGCTGTCTATACTGCACCTGTTGTATTATTTTAAAAGAGAATATTTATTAATTCTTTAATAATTTCATGTGACCCTGTGCTCAGTCCTAAGGTTGGGTGAGAACACCCACCTCTGTATTTGTCAGGTACTGGCAGAGCCTCTCAGGAGACAGCTATCTCAAGCTCCTGGCAGCTATCACTAACCAGCATCCACAATAGTGTCTGAGTTTAGCAACTGTAAATGAGATGGATCCCCAGGGGGAACAGTCTCTGGATTGCCTTTCCTTCAGTCCCTGCTTCACACTTTGTCTGTGTAACTCCTCCCATGGGTATTTTGTTCCCCTTTCTAAGAAGGACCAAAGTATCCATACTTTGGTCTTCCTTCTTCTTGAGCTTCATGCATTCTGTGAATTGTATCTTGGGTATTCCGAGCTTCTGGGATAATACCCGCTTATCAGTGAGTGCATACCATGTGTGTTCTTTTGTGACTGGGTTACCTCACTCAGGATGTTATTTTCTAGTTCCATCAATTTGCCTAAGAATTTCATAAATTCATTGTTTTTAATAGTTGAGTAGTACTCCATTGTGTACATGCACCACATTTTCTGTATCCATTCCTCTGTTGACAGACATCTGGGTTCTGTCCAGCTTCTGTCTATTATAAATAAGGCTGGTATGAACATAGTGGAGCATGCGTCATTAATACATGTTGGAACATCTTCTGGGTATATGCCCAGGAGTGGTATTGCTGGGCCCTCATGTAGTATAATATCCGGTTTTCTGAGGAAACAGCAAACTGATTTCCAAAGTGGAAATTACCAGCTTGCACTCCCACCAGCAATAGAGGTGTGTTTCTCATTCTCCACATCTTCTCCAGCATCTGCTGTCACCTGAGTTTTTGATCTTAGCCATTCTGACTGGTGTGAAGTGGAATCTTTGGGTTGTTTTGATTTGCATTTCCCTGATGTCTTAGGATGTTGAACATTTCTTTAGGTGCTTCTCAGACAGTCAGTATTTCCATTTGAGAATTCCTTGTTTAGCTCTGTATCCCATTTTTAAATAGGGACCCAAGGAGCTGAAGGAGTTTACAGCCCCACAGGAGAAACAACAATAAGAACTAACCAGTACCCCCAGGGGTCCTAGGGACTATTCCACCAACCAAAAAGTACACATGGAAGGACCCATGGCTCCAGCCACATATGTAGCAGAGGACAGCCTTGTGGTCATCAGTGGGAGGAGAGACCCTTGATCCTGTAACAGCTTGATGTCCCAGTTTAGGGGAATGCCAGGACCAGGAAGCAGGAGTCGGTGGGTTGTTGAACAGGGGGAGGAGGAGAGGATAGGGAGTTATTGGGGGGGAAACCAGGACAGGTTTTTTTTTTTTTTTTTTTTTTTTAACATTTGAAATGTAAGTAAAGAAAATATCTAATAAAATAAACAATTCCATATGGTCTACTTTAATCTTATTAATTCCTCACTCAATTCTTACCAGACCTACCCTTTACACTTTAACCTCCCTCTACACATAATATTGGATGTAATTCACCCCTCAAATAAAGTCTAGTTTGTGTTGCACAACTGGTTCCTGGACTATGGTTGACTACCCAGGTTGACTACATCATTAACAAAAGCTGATTTTCCTTCCAACTGGCAGCTACCAAATGTTAACAGATGCTCAGCTTGTGGTGGGACACAGTGTCCACCTCAGATCTCCAGGTTAGAATTATGTATAGTTCAAGCTTTTGCAGGACTTAGCATGTTATTAAGCTCTGAGTTCATATGTATAACTGCACTGTTGTGTTTTGAACATTGTTTCTTTGTTGTCATACAGGGTTGTTAAATCCCTGTAGCTCTCTTTTGCTTGATGTTCTTGGAATCTTGAGAGGAGGGGAGTGATATAGATATTGTATATAAGGGTTGAAAAGTCTGATGTGCCAGTCTGCCTCCATCTTGGGGTTGAAAGAACTTTCGGGATAGCATTTGAAATGTGAATGAAGAAAATATCTAACAAAAAAATTGTTTAAAAAAATAAAGATAAGCTAGATTCATTCCTGTTTATGATTAAACCTGTATCTCTGAAAGAGTGGGCTATGCTCTACCTGCAAACTTAACTACTAATAGTTCTGCACTGCCTTTTCCAGGAAATGGCAATCATGTCCTTTTTCTTCCTAAAAGCTATTAAGACTACCTTTGTTGCGGGAAATATTAAAAAGAACTCCAAGTTCCCACACTACAACCAGATATTCTCAGCCCCCATGGTCTCACTGGCCAGTTCTTACCTCAAGGAGACGCTCTAATTCAGAGCTCCAAAATCTCTCCACCCAGCTTGCTATGTTCCCACTGGTAGGTGGTTATCACACCAGCCCAATGCTTCAAATCCCCAAGGATTTAGTGGTGCATATCTGGCAAACCCATGCTTTGTTGCCTAATCTTTCTCTCTTGAACCCAACTGAACCACTGCAGGAAGGAAAATGCCACACAGATTTAGTTCAGAAACAATGGTAACTCAATCTCTGGGCACAACAACTAGAATCCTAATCTTGTAAGACATATAAAATCTAAATCCTCTGGTAGCAAATCCTGGTGGAGCTGCCATTAAAAATGGGAGACACCAGCAGCTACATCTTGTCCTTTTACTATCCCTGTCCAGAAAACCCCTAACTCTCTCCTGCTTCCTCTCTTACTCTGTCCAACTCGGAAGTCCTACCCACTCTCACAGTAATTTTTCCCTTCATCCAGAGTAAGGTTCACAAGAAGTCACCTGAGTATGTGGCTCATTCCTCATTCCTGATAGCCCCTCCTGAGAAAATGAAATTAACATCAAAATTCATGCATCACCAGGGCCATCCGCAACACCTCTTTTTATGACCATCTTGTAATGTTCTGCTTCTGTAAGGGAGCCAATTTCCCTGCCAAATAGCCCATATGGAAACATACCCCCCACCCCCAGCTATAAAAACCTAATCTGGGAACTATATCCAGGCCTATCCTCTTGAACCCTCCTTAGGGGGTTGGAAGCCCATATCTAGGAATAACAAAGTTTGCTTTAATTAACTGCTTACTTTAATTAATTTGGCAGTGATATTTTGGGTCGGTGGTCATTCTTCTAGCATTGTTGGGATTAAAAACTCCTCAGCCACTTATATTCTACCATGCTGTCTCAGGTGCAGGAATGGAGTCTCTGAATAAATGATTCTATTCTCATATACTCTAGGTAACTTAAATATGGGAATGCACTTCAGCAGATTGATGTCTTAGGTTTCTAACTTCCTAGACTACTGTCATCCTCCTTTAGTCAGGACACCCAAGGAGATTGCTTCATAAATGCACACAGGCTGTTCCTCTTCAAATAGCATCAGGGAGCCTAGAGGAAACTGAGGACTTCTGCCTTGATAAAGAGACAGTGAACTGCCTGACTGCTGCAGCTTTGGGGATTTAGCATTCTCTATAGTCCACAAGGCATTTGTCACAGGCATATTCTCAGTGGGGTATCTGATAGTATCTGAAGATGACAGAGAAATTACATCCGATTATCCTCTAGCTCAAACCTAACAGAAAATCTGGTACAAAGTTGAGCTGAGTTGTGTGCACTTTTTTTTTTCTTCTTGGTTCTGATTCAAATGAGTTTCTGCAAATACCTCCTTTTCTAGGATACTATTTGTTATTGTTGTAGTTAAATATAAACACTTTATTGTTAAGAATGTTTTATTTAGTTTCTAATTTGTGAGAACATTTGGAAAATCATAAAATCACTTTGAACTTTATCAAACAACTTGCCTATGCGTTTGAGATGATATGAACACAGAGAGTATGGAATTAACAGGGGAAGAAAACACACAAGTGAATACACCCTGGCATATTTGTGTATATTCAAAGATGAAAGCAAACAGGCCTGTTAACATAGAAGCTCAGAAATTAATATTTTACAATGGAAATTACATAAAGAAACTTCACTGAAACTGTTTTCTTTATGAAGTGACTATTTTAGATAGATAAATCTGCCATCATGCCATTTCTTCCAAAATTCATTTGCTGCTCTTCAATGGTAATTCATTGTCTATAGATTTCATAAATACTATGCATTCTGGTCTATAACCTACACTCTGATACTAAATAAAAGAAGTCATGAATTTGAGAGAGAGGAGTTTGGGGTGAAGGAGGGGAAATGCCAAAATTATATTTAAATTAAAAGAAAAATATTAAAATAGTACCTTAGGTATATTTTAGGTTAATAGTTATCCAACACTTGATACTAGAAATATTTTTATAAAGTTTATTATTTTTATTTATAAAAATAATATATGTGTGTAGGCCTGCATGAGTTTATGTATACCATATGTATGTCAGTGCTGCAAGAGTCAAGAGGCATCAGAATCCTTGGAAGTGGGGTCAGGCAGACGACTGGGTGATACAAACTTAATCCAGGCCTTTTGCATGAGCAGTAAGAACTCTGTAATAATGAAACATCTGTCCAGCTCCCTCCACTGAAAATATTAATAGATTTTTAGTAATATATTACAGAATGTTTCTTTGATAATCAATACTATCATGCACCATATTTGCTTATTAGGGAAGCAAGAAAAGCAAGAAAATGTAGAAGATTAAAAAATCATATTGAGCTTTAGAATATTTGCCACATCAGAAATATGGAACCATTAAATAAACATGGAGAAGATATAGAAGGGTGCTTATATTAGTTAGAAGTATTCAATAATTAAGGTTTCCTTCATTATCTCAGGTGATTTCCAGAAAGTCACTAGACACATTACCTGAAGCTAAGGGTAAAGTGAAGATTTTAGAGTTATGCATACAAAATTAACTGATGAACCAAATACAGGTTGACAATGGGGAAATGATAAGAAGACAGATATTTGATTAAATTCTTGGATGGAACAATTGTATAGAAATAAAAAGTAATCAAAACAAAATAAATGAATAACCTAGAACAAAGTCAGGTACAACAACAAAGAATTGCATTATCCTAAAGAACAGTAGGGGATGGTGAAGACTGGCTGAAGATGGAGGAACATGCTTTTATTGTTTTATTAGGAGGATTAGATTTCTTTTTACTTTGAAACGCTGTGCTTTCTTCTTAAGCATATTTAATTTGAGCTTTGAAGTTTAACCTTTCATAAGGACTTCTGCTACATTGTGGATTGTGAGCCAACTCAGGGAAATCACGATGCCCAAAGCTGATCCACTCCCTCAACCCAACTGTGAAAACTAGGGAAGTGGAAGAGATATGCATTTACCAATGGATGCTCTCCAGTTCTCTGCCACAGGGGAGTTATGTACCATCTTGATAACACATGCAGATGGCCCCGGAATCCAATTTGAGTTGGTGAGTTGAGCAGTAATGATCTCTTCTAGCTCAGAAAGCATGAAAAACATTAGTTTATCAGCATCCATTGCATGTATCAGAGCTTTCCAATTGAGAAGAGAAATCATAGACGACTCCCAGTTGTAAAGAATATGCTTTATAGATAATTGTTGGCCAGGGTTGTCTGGAACACAGTTGGGTAATTGAAACTGAACTCAGTGCTGCCCTATAAACTTTCAGTTTTCATTACTGACACCTCATGCATTTCTTGGTGCTATTCACAAGGATACTTCTTACTGCACTGCAGCTTATTCAGATCAGAGAACTACTGTGATGAGCATCAACAAAAAGTTGTATAAAATAAACTGAGTCAAATGAACCATTGGAGGCAATTTCAAGAGAACAGCACCCAAATTCAAACACCGTCATCAGAGGAAATAATGCATTGTCAAATCCTTCCAGTTTCTCTTGTCTCAATGATTTATCTCCTGAGGAGCATTTATACATGGACCATTTTTTCTTGTACAATGAAGAAAAATGAAGGCAACCCTTATACTCTGTGTCTTCAGAAGAGGGAAAATGATAAAGAGGCTTACATAGGGGGAGAGATTAAAAAAACTTAGGGACAAATAAAGGGGAAATGATGATAGCTTATGAATATTTGAAAGTAGTAAACACAGATGAGAGTGAAATTGCAGTATTTAGAAAAGCCCAGTAGAGGCAGCTAATAGTCATGGTGTGAAAATAATGGAAAATGTTAGACTCTACTCAGCAGTGTCTTGCCCAGAGTACTAGATGAGGGACTCATCTCCTGAGGCAAGTATCAGAATCATTGTCATCTTGGGAGTTTCAAAATGTCATGAAAAAATACATAAGATTGGTGTCAGAGAGCAACTTCACTGCCAAAGACATGGAGTCAGATTCACTATCCCTATCATGAAATGTGATGCTTAGAAACAAAGAAAGGCTCAACAAACAAAGTGTGGATACATGATGAGAAATACAGTACACAGGATTATCATCTGGTTCCAGCTTTTACAAAGCCCAGTATGCTACTGAAGGCAAGGCTGATTAGACTAGGCAACTAATGAAATTCCATTTCTTCTATAGGCTCTTCCATTACCCTGAGAAAACATGAAGGTACATTGACCTTTTTGGTGATACACTGATTATATTATTTTTAGATTTATTTAATTTAAATTTTATCTTATGTATATGAATATTTTGCCTGTATGATATATGTCTATCATGTGAATGTCAGGGGCTGAGCGATGTCAGATGGGAGAAATGGAGTCCTGGAAATGGACTATAAATAGTCTTGAGAAACTATATGGGAACTGGGAACTGAAGCTAGGTCCTGCGTTTGAGCTGTCAATGCTTTAAACTGCTGAGCCATCTTCTCTAGCTCCATGTTTGTTTTGTATAATGAATTTATTATATTTGTGTATTATAGGATTTAGAAAATGTAAGAAACTATACCCAAATTCAGTCCTGCCTTCCAATATTAACCTTATTAGATATTAGGTAAATTGAATTAAAAAGTATCTCTCTGGATATGAAAAACTATGCATCTAGCTATACTGCTACAATATTACAAAACCCCGTTGAAATGTCACCATTGTGTAAATGCTAAATAACACTCTGTTTTGATTTTTCAGTTTTATTGAAATTTAATAAGAATGAAAAAAACTCAGAGAAATGGAAAGAATTTAATATCAAAAACGACTTTCTATGTAAGTTTCCATCTTTGTCAATAATTCCTCTAAGTTAAAATTATAATTATCTGGAAATCATGAAGACTTTATTATTGCTATATTACTCTTATTTTAAATTTCATTATAATTCTGTCTTCTAATTTCTATCTAAAACTATTAGAATTTTAGAATTCTGCTTCCTTCCTCCACTGTCTCCATTTTCATATCATAATTCTTTTCATAATGCGTTATGACCATGACAGCTTAAACAGATAAAAATTTCAGCCTGGAGAGAGGATGTGGGCATGAAGCCTCACCCCTAGCTAAGGAACATTTGGCATTTGAAAACCACTGGAGAAGAAGAGCCAGTTTTCTTCAAGAGTCTGACTGCTAGTAGGTTAATCACACTTCAGGGCAAGTTTCCTAGCCAAAAGTATTCAGGCAATATAAATTGCATTCAGTAGGTTTGAAAAAATGAGAAAGAGAACACACAAAGTTAGGTAGAGAAGAAACTCAAGTAGAAATGTCAGAAACCGAGGAAGAAGAAGGTAAATATCATCAAAATATATTGTATGGAATTTAAAATTATCAAAAAATTAACAAAATACTTAAATATATAACTATATATGTAATATTATGTGTATAAGCCATGGCATTCTTGTTTTACTTAGTTTTCATAGTTAATTTGATTCTCAAGTACAAAACATTTAAGGAATAATTTTCTTGTAAATTTTGCATTTTATGTAGCCTTGAATGGGATATAAATGTATATATATTTATGATATATGAAGTCATAACTTGAAACATGTAGATTAAGCTAAGTAGCATTTCTGTTTGCCCTAGCAACTATTGTTCCTATGTATCAGAAATCCTTATGTTCTTTGGAAATACTTCAAAAACAGATGTAGATGACATTTATCTGACCACACTACAGAACACAAGAATGAATTTTTCTTGTCTGTTTTGATATCTATACCAGATTGGATTCCTGAGCTATTATCTCTGGATCACACTAGTGGAGGAAGTTACCGATCTACTGGTTCCCTTTATTTTCACTTTATGTATGCCTAGTATAGTCAGCCCTGCTGAACAGCACACGTCCTCTGGCAATCTGGGGTGACTTCTCTTTTACTAGCTTCCTACCATAAGTTCAATTCTTTCCCACCATGAACCGCAGCTTGAGAGGTTTTATTTTTATAACTTTAGAGAAATTTAGTTATTTTTGTTCCATGACACAGGCCAGGATGTAAACAGAGCAGAGCTGTAGCTTTGTGTAACACTTGTTAGGGCACAAGGACTGTTTGCTTTTCTGTTGTGTACTTAATCCATGTAGCTGAGTTTCAGCTCAGAATTAGCAGTTTCTGTGCTACGAGAGTAGCACATGCCCTGATGCTATCTTCCTTCAGCAAAGGTCCCTAACTCTTTCTGTAACAAAGGCACTCTTTTTACTTTTTTGAGTTTCTCTAACTCTGTAGAACAGGCTGGGCTCCATCCCAAGGTACAGCTGCCTCTGCCTCCTGAGTGATGCTATTAAAGGCAAGTGTTACCATCACCTCATTTAGTATTTCTTTGATATCTGCATGTCTGGGGTTTTAATTTTTCTGCATTCTATGACGTTTTTATGCTTTCTTGAGTCTGTCCATTTTTTTCCTTCAGTTACTATAATGGAAATTTTTCTGTCTCCATTTCAAATAAACACAAATGGGGATCATGTAAGTGTAATTAACTAGTAGTATTCTCAATGAAAAGTACTCTCCATCCAGCCTTCTTCACTTATCACCTCTCAGACTATAGATCCGCTGCTCTCAGATCTCATGATTCATAACAACACAATGGGTTTAACCCTTTGTCCTTTGCATAGCTGGTAAGCAGAACCATGAGATAAAGAGGAAGAGAGGTTACTCACAGCAAGTAAATAAAATGCTAGAGATACTTTGTAAATGAGGTACTTTCCTGAATGAAGAAAATTTTAGGCTGTCAGTGGTCACTGGAGAAATCTCTATTTATTTGGGAAGATATTGTCACATCCAGAGTTGAACTTAAGAATATGGTCTATTTTTTTTTCCTATGTCACATTTGAAAACAGGGGTCCATGGTTTAGTAGATATTTCAACATTGCAGTAAAATTATAATAAGCGAATTTTACCTTAAGCCATTTAATGACATATTGGGTAGAATAGCCTTGGATGTTTTGACCTAGTTTCTTATGTTTTTTGTTAGAGTCTCACCTTAAGTCAATAGCAACAATATTTGAAAATTGGCATTACAGAATCAAAATTTTGAGTGTTTCCACCCTTTCTCCAAGGAACTACCTTGAAATACTTTCCCCTGAATTGTGGCCCTGTGTTAGAATATTGTTGGTATGTCCTATCTTAAAAATAGCTATTCATCTTGATAAGATGGGCTTATGGCATTAACCATCTCATATTAATATGCTTTATTTTTGCTCTTTTTTTAAAAGAGTATCTGTAGGGTGTAATGTCCCCCAAGGAAGTTGTACCACCACTCTTCACAAAATGACTTACAGAATATTTGTTTACTTTAATTCTGACAAATAGCTATGTCTTTGGTCATTCAAAAAGGACTAAATTGTGCTATTAAACATTACATTATTTTATGCATAGAGAAGTGGGTTTTGAATAGAGAGTAACATAAATCCTGAGTAATCAATGTCAGTAGTGATGACGAAGGCTATTTGAGGTAAAACTAAATTTTGTTAACAATTCCAGGTAAACCACCATATTTTTTTTTATGTTCTCATCACCAGAATCTCTGATAGGATGGCTTAGGAAACTGCTCTATCCTCCAACTCTGATTTCCCAACTTAAAACATCTGGGGAAGACTCACTATGGTAATTTACAGACAGCCAAATTTAAAAATCAAAGCAACAAGCAACCCCTCCCCAACCTATGCACAACCTTGGTATTTCCAGCCTTAAAGTCATTATGAAACTTCCTAGCATCCCAGTGAGGATTACTAAGAAGCAACCTTATTCAGATCCTGTCATGCTTATGGGGAAACTGAGGCTCAGGTTGGAAAGAAGTTACTAGAATGAATGATGGTAAGATATTTCTCATGCCGGACCTAGAATCTTTAGCACTCTATGACATAGCTTCTAGCTACTATTATGAACCAAAAGGAGCAAAGATATACAATAATCTATTTGCTACCATATCACATATTTAAAGCCATATGTATGCACTTATGTTTTTTAACCACGAAACACTTTGTATGACCCCATTGTAAAAGGTCTCTGACAATATATTTTAGTAGTAGATCCTTGCCCTGAGGAGATAATGATTAATGTTTAGAAACATTTTTGTTGTCTCAGGTTGGCACAATTAACGTGCTGATGGCATCTAGGTAGCAGAATCCAAAGCTGCTACAAAACAGCCCTCAGAACAGCCCCAAACAAGTAATTATCTCATCTAGTCCCATCAGTGCTTCTGAGATGGAGAACACCTGCTTGGATTGGTAACAGTGATTTTTCTCTGGAAGGGTGAATAGGAAGGTGGCTTTAGAGTGCTGGGCTTCAGGCAGAGATAACATTCCTGCTGTTTGCACTCCTGTCACAAGTGAACATGTATTAATATGTTACAGATATTTTTGAATGCAGCTTAAATTACAACAGATGGCTAAATGTGTTGATAAATTTGCGTGCAAGTCAATTATCATTGGAAATCCTTGAAGCCAAGCAGTGAGTAGTGGTTCCAGTTTGTACAGAGAACCATGCAAGCAGAATTTTACTTTTTAAGAGTGAGCAGCCTTTGATGGGATGGTAAGCAGAAAGTGTACTAATTTCATTTTCTCTGATTGCTTACTTTTATAGAGGAGGCTGATAAATTTGGGGAATTAAGTTAAGGACAAACTGGGTTTCTATAGGATTTGTTGGTTGAAAATAAACTTTCAATTCCTGTCACAGTTTTTATATTTGATTATATACACTATACTGGGCTTGAACAGCTCTCTATGGGGAATCTCCAAACATGATGAAAACTGCCCAGATATGTTGTGACTTCAAGTTGCACACGTGCTCTTAATTGTATACTTGAGTGTTTTCAGAGCTGAGTGATTTCAGAGAAATGTGTTGCTCCCTTCTATTTTTCATTTTTCCTCTAAGAAAATATACAGTTCACACTAAGCCTGAAGCCAGGATCACGCCTATAGTCTCCCCAGAAATAACCCTTGTTCCCACGCATGTTCCCATGCTGTGCTTTCATAGCATACCTCAGTCCACCATAAAGAAAATATTTAAATATAGTTTGGCTTGAAAGTTCAGGTGAATAGTATTTTACCTCTGAGTGTTTTTCTTTAAAATCAGTATAGGCAAGCAAACATAGTTCAATCTTGTTCATTTCACTTAGTATAGATATCATGTTCCATTAGGAGATTATACCATACCCAAAAGAGTAATTTTCTATTTAACTTGTGTATGTATACACTCCCACACTCATACACAAATGGTGTGTAATGTACATGTTCAAATGTGTGTGTATTTATATGTGTGGGATCATGTACACATGTGTAATGTGGTTGCCAGAGGTCGTCCAGTGTCTTCTTCAGTTACTTTCCAACTTATTTTTTAAAAAAACAGATTGTTTCAGTGGATTTGGAATGCATGTACTGATTGAGCAAGACTGGCTAATTAGTGAGACACTGGCATCTGACTATATGCCTCACCAGTCCTGGGATTAAAGACATTTGTGATCATACATAGCTGTTAAGTGGATGTTATACCCAGAGTCAGGTAGCCTTGATTGTTGAATACTTTATCAACTGAGCTATCTCCCTAGAACTCCCTAGAAAAAATATGAAGCCATGATCTACAGCTCTTAAGGTTCCTCTGGCTATTTGAATGGAATTTCTTCAAGGCAAATACTTCTAGCAATGAATTGTCTTAACCTGCAGATAGTAATAGCCACACTGACAGATAAACACTCTACTTTCTAGGATATTTCAACTAGATTAAGGGGCAAGCATTGTCAGGTTTCTCTATCCTGGTGAACACCCAGTTCATTAAGATTCTTAATATACTCTGCTTGGCATAAAGCCACAGAATATTTCATTTTACTGTTTACTAATTTAAAATATTTTAATGTGTTTTATTATGTATGTGCCTCCTTACAAGTATGTACAATTGAATGTGGGTGACTAGAACTGAGACCATGATGCTGAATAAAGCTGTTAGAGCAAACATCCTGCCGCTCCACTTCTTAATACTAGGAGTGTATATTTACCTCGTAGAAAATTCACTAAATAGGCATTCTTCTAGTTTCGTTTGTCTTATTTTGATAAACTCTGGAGTGTTATGAATTGTACCAAATGTTTTTCCTTTTTTTTTTTTTTTGTATCAGTTGATATCACCATGTTTTCCCCATTCTCACCACATAGGTGGCTGATACTTAGATATTACAGCCTTTAAATAAACATCTGCCCATCAGCTAGGTTTGTTTTATATGTTACTGAATTCTGCTTTTTTTAAATGACTTTGTGTCTATATGGAGTATAGTTTAGAATTTGACTTTGAATTGAACATCAGAAAGTTATATATAATTTTGTGAGGGCACTGTATAAAACTTGCTTCCTTCCACTGGACATTCTTCTTCAGTCCTGTAGAATATGCCTGGCTTTGCTGATAACTTTTAAACACTAACTCCATCTCTCCCAGGTGTCTGCTGGACTTACCTGTTTCATTGATTTCAGGTCTTACCCATACTGTTTTCCTTGGTTTTGGTTCATCTCATTTTGTTTCCTTGAATTCAGACTATGGTTTGAAGGGGTTTATTGCTTTCTATTGCATGGAGCTAGTACTATTAATTCTACTCTCAGTCCTGCTTTTGCTGGATTCTGCAGATTTGAATATGTTCGGCTGAGGTATCTCCATTCCTAAAGTGATGCTATATAAATATGAGGACCCAAGCTTGCTTCTCAGAACTTATGCTTTATTTTGTTTTTGTTTTTGTTTTGTTTTTTGTCTTTAAACTAGATCTGGGAATGTTTATAACCCTAGCGAAGGATGGGATCGAGGCAGAAATAGGTACATAATGAGTATATTCATACATTTTTCTGAAAGTATCTCTTGACTCCAAAGAAACTAAACTTACCAGACACTGCAGGCACAATAATAATAATATACACCAAGACCATTTAATATTTATTTCACCTACTGTCCTACTGTGTTTAAGTTTAATCTGCCATTAAGACAATGTAGTCAAACCTACCATGTCTTGGATTTCCTATATAATCAGTTTTTACAACCTAAGCTAATTCATAGCTTTAATTTTCACACTCAAATACTTTTTATACTTTGACCTAGAATTGTGCAATATGTGTGTCTGTGTTGTGGTAATCATTTGCTGAAAGCAGTCTACAAATGTTAAAAGCAACATGTGAATATAGGTTGATAATTCTACTGGAACAAGGCTTCCAGCTGTGGGATGGGGATACCAACCCAGCCACAAAACCTTCAACCTATCCTGTCTTGTATATTTGCAGTTTTGAAAGCTATTCTGTGTCAGCAAAGTAATTTCTTCTTTATAAAACTCTCAAAGAATTCTGTAAAAATTCCTACTTTCTTTTCTACACTATCCTTTCTGTGCTGTTCGATAAACATAATGCAAAGCCCCTTTTTTAATGGTAAGGCACTGGTTCATACTGAAAGTATGTCATAGGCACAGAACAAATACAAGCACATCTTTCAGGCAACAGGGACATACATTACATACAATAAAGTACAGATAGGCCAGTAAGCATAGAGAGAAGGCAACTGGAAGATACAGGAGAAAAGTAGAGAGTTCAAATTTGGGCTAACATTTGGTCAAACTAATCAAAAAAAGATTTTGTCCTCATTCACTTATGGGGCATTGATAAAATTTGGTGACCTTTTTGGGGTTTCATTGATGTGTTAACTGACACAACTGATGTCCTTGTAGTTGTGAAACTCTGTCTCAAACAGCATGATGGATAGCACCCTGAAGAATGACTCCCAAGAATGATCTGTGGTTTCCATGAGAACACACAGGAACACACAAAAACTTCACATGTCAGTGCACACTTGTGCTTTGTTGTGGTTTTATATTTATTTATTTCAGTGCTTTACCATTTTGCATTGACACTTGTATATATTATACCATTTGCTTTATGCCTTGGTTTTTGAGAAAGAGGTTTGCTTACTTTATATTCTAGGCTGGCCTTATTATCACCGTTTTTCGATTTCAACTTAGTGAGTGCTAGAGTTGCGGGCACTCATCACCATAGTGAACTCTACACATCAGCTGGTTTGAAGCATTTTAGTTCCCAAATACTTAGACATTTCCCTCTTACTTTTCCATTATTGATTTCTAGTTCAATTTGATGGTATCAAAGGACACATTTGTGTGGTTTAAGAGCTTTCAAATTGGATAAGCTTTGTTCTAGGGTCAAAGACAATTTCTATCCTGATATATGTTCAATGTGAGCACTTACAACCTAATGTGTATTCTCCTGGTTAGTGGAGTGTTTGATGAATTTTGATTAGCTCATATTAGTTGATAGATCTATTGATTTCTCCCTTGATGAATCTCTTCATAATTTTCTCTCTGAATTTAAGGATGAAGTATTTGGATGATTCATTATTTTCTTTCCAACTTTCTCCGTACATCATTATAGATTTTGTATTGCAAATACTTTTGTTGAATTTGTTCTTTATTGTTACATAATCAATGTTTCCTCTGACAAATTCTCCACAAGTCTCTTCATTTTGTATTAATATTGTCACTCCTATTTTAATAGTGCATGCATTTGTAAAGTAAAGTAGTGTATATGTATGGAAGTCAGAGACACCTAAAGTGTTATTCCCCAGAATTATCCACTTCATTTGAAGTAGAATCTATCACTGCATGGTAACTCACCAAGTTGAATAAGATAACTGGTCAGAGAGCCTTGTGAATCTATTTTTCCACCTGGGGCTACATGAAAAACCACTAAAGGAGACATTTGAAACAGGTTCTTTGGATTTAACTCAGTCCTTGTGTTTACAAAGGAAGCATGGAACCCTTCAAGTACCCTTAGCTACTGATTTTTCTATTTATCTTTACCTTATATATCGTCCCCATCGTTCTATACACAACACTGCCTATGTCACAATTTGTTTCTTGTAGCTGTACCGATGCCACATTTTTAATCTACTTTTTAAGTTTCATATGAGAATTAAAACCGCGTAGAATATTGATTCTTGCATAAGAGACATGAGAGCCTTCGTCCCCTATACACTGGGTACCCCAAAGGCAAAAACCCTTTTGGGTGTTACACAGAAAAATTCATGTGCATTTTCAGGACAATTATCCTGCCAATAAATTTCTGTAGCTCTTGGAGTCAGAGTTTTAATGTAAAATCCTGAATTTCAAGTATCAGAATCAGAATCAACAGCACCAGCTACAGTTGTATATACAGTGGATAAATAACCCACATGCCTATGTTTGTGTTTAAGCAAGAAACTTCTAAGGTTGGATCATCATAACTAAAAGCAGTCCCTAAATGGCCGATTCCTCTTTTATGCTCTACACTGTTAACTGATTGATTTTATTTTATTTAAGTTTACAACTGTAGAGAATATTTTCCCACAAATCCCAAAACACATTTTCTCTGAAAGCTCATGGCATTTCTGCAAATGACTTGGATTGTATTTGAACTAAAGAAAAAGAAATGTTATTAAATGAAACTCTAATTCTTATTTATACTATGTTATAATCATTTTAAAAAATCATGCACCTTAAATAAAACTTTATAAGCTAGAATAACTAATGTGTTTTAAGTCCAGAAAAATATGAAAGGTAAATAAATTTTAGAAGAAATGCAGTTTAGTTCTTTAATACTTTATGGATGGCTTTTGAACCTGGAATATGAAGTAAATTCTATAAGTAATTTGCCATTTAAAATATTGTTACTCTACAGACACCAGCTCCATCACAGTTAAGTATACCCTTATTTCCCCTTTGGTTTTCAGGACCCACCATTCAAATTTAAAGCAACTACAAAATGTAATTAATAAATAAAACAGAAACCAAGAAGAGCAAAAGATTAAAAAATACCTGACACTCCCTTATTCAAACTTTGGAGGCTCTGTGTTTACCCAGACTTGGCTTCTGGAGCCTCGCCATCTTAAGCTTGCTCTCTATTTTATGATATTATCATCTGTCACCACCAAAATTACACAGTCCAGTTACCTTTCTCTGAATCTACTCAAAGGGATCATACCTTTCCAAGCATCTGTTAAGAGGCATACTCATCTGCTTACAGTTACTGTAATTTTTCATATGCTATGCATTTTACCCAATTGTAATGCTGTGGCTTAGATATTTTTAAAACCTACTTTTAATAAAGGTACTTAAATCATTTAACCTCCCTTCTAGCCCACCGCCTATCAGAGGTAGAAGAAATGAAAGGTTAATTTGGCAAAGGAGGAAGTAGATCTGTTTAGACATAGTTCTTTGTTTTGCATTTCTGTCATCACTTAGGACTTTGAACATTTCTTTAGGTGCTTCACAGCCATTCGAGATTCCTCTGTTGTGAATCCTCTGTTTTGTTGTATACCTCATTTTATGATTGGGTTGTTTGGTATTTTGGTGGTTAGCTTCTTGAGAATATATATATATATATATATATATATATATATATATATATATATATATTGATATTAGCCCTCTATCGGATGTGGGGTTGGTGAAGTTTTTTTCCCAGTTTGTATGTTGCCAATTTGTCTTATTGACTATGTCCCTTGCCTGGAACCACTCTGAAAATTAATCTGGAGGTTCCTCAGAAAATTGAATGGAGATCTACCTGAACATCCAGCTATACCACTCTTGGGCATATAGGCAAAAGTTGCCCCATCATACCACAGGGGTACATGTTTCACTATGTTCATAGAAGCCTTGTTTGAGATAGCCAGAATCTGGAAACAACCCAGATGTTCCACAGGAGAATAATAGATACAGAAAATGTGGTTCATTTACACAATGGGATATTACTCAGCTATTAAGAATGAAGACATCCTGAGTTTTGCAGGAAAATGGAAGGAACTAGAAAATATCATCCTGAGTGAGGTAACTCAGACCCAAAAGGACAACCATGGCATATACTCACTAATAAGTGGATGTTAGCAAAAAAGAAAAAGAAAAAGAAAAAAAGAAAGTACACAATACCCAAGATACAGTCACAGAACTCAAAAAGGTCAACAAGCTGATGGGCCCAAGTGATGTCTCCTCAATCTCACTTGGGCAGGAGAAGAAAGCAATGACAAAGGGGAATGCGGGAGGTGGGGGAGGGATCTGGGAGGGAAAGTGGAAGGGGGTGGGGGAAGAGGGGAACATGATCTGGCATTGGGTGACAGAAAAGGACTGAAGCCCTAAGGGCCAGCAGAAAGAATGGAAACAGACAACCACTGGAGGTAGGAGGTTATGGGGGGGGGGCCTCCAGGATGTATCAGAACCCTGGGAGGTGAGAGACTCTCAGGACTCAAGGGGATAAAAATACAGTGGGGAGAGGGAACTTATAGAGCCCACCTCCAGCAGAAAGTTGGGATGTCAAGTGAGGGATGGGGTTACCAACCACAGTCAAAACTCTGACCCATAATTGTTCCTGTCTGACAGAACTGCAGGTATGGAAATGGAGAGGAGCCTGAGGAAAGAAGGTACAGTGACAGGCCTAAAGTGGGATCCAGCTCAAGGTGTGGCCCAAGGCCTGACACTATTACTGAGGCTATGGAACATTTACAAAAAGGGACCTATCATGACTGCCCTCCAAAGATCCAACAAGCAGCTGAAAGAGTAAGATGCAGATATTTATACCCAATCAATGGACAGAATATGCTGAAACCTGTAGTTGAATTAGAGAAAACCTGGAAGAAGCTGAGAAGGGCAACCCTGTAGGAAGACCAGCAGTCTCAATTAAACTGTACCCCTGAGATCTCTCAAACACTGGACCACCAACTAGGCAGCATACACCAGCTGATATGAGGCCCCTAACACATATACAGCCATGAACTGCTGGGTCTGGTTTCAGCCAGAGAAGATGTACCTAACCTTCCAGAGACTGGAGGCCCCAAGGAGTTTAGAGGTCTGTTGGGGTGGGGCATGGGAGGTGAGGTCATCCTCCTGGAGACAGGGTTGTGGGGAGGAGGTATGGGATGTGGAATGCTCAAAGGGTGACCAGGAAGGGAACACAATCTGGAGTGTAAAAAAAAATGTTCTTTGGAGTGAATCTAGTCTGCATTTTCAGGATATCAGCAGTTCATTTAACATGAATTAGCTTGTTCCACTCAAACACCATTCATGAATCAGCAATGGCAGTTTGATCCAGAAGAAACCATCAGCCCAAGTCTGGGAAAGCTGGAGGAAGCTGCCAGAACCTGACAAGGAACTTCCTTGGTGCATTTCTCTCTATAAGGTCATGACAAATGATGACCAGTAAACAATGACAAGTTCAACCAATACCACACAGCATACTTTAATGCTTGTTGGGTTATATTTATTTCCAAACATCACATGTTCTCTCCAACATCTGCTCTAGCAAAACATCACATGTCCTTATTTCAGGTTGCTTCTAGAAAAACACCACATGTGTTTTCTTAGCAAAACATTTTCCCATGTGTTTGCTTCAACATTACATCCTTTTATAAGACAGTATCCAGAAAAATATTACATGATACAACTGAGCCTCCAAAGAAACCAAAAATCTCCACTTCATAATGCTGAGCCAATTTACTGAGGTTTTAAATTTTGCCAGTGTAATTTCTACTCTAAAACGTTTACTTTTCTTAGAATCTTATTTTTTTATTTACTTTCTGAAGTTTTCCTTTTGGTTTCAAGAACATTTATGATTGTTGTTCAAACATTTTGATAATGGTTGATTTAAAATCATCAAATTTTTATAGGCCTCTGCATAGTATCTAATTATTTTATTTATTTGCCAAAAATATAGAGGCAGGGTCTCACTATGCTGCTGTGACTGTCCTTAAACTCATTATATAGATCAGGCTGGCCTTAAACTCACAGAGATATACCTGCCTTTGCCTCCTAAGTGATAAGATTAAAGGGATATACCAGCATATCTGACTATACTCAGAGATATTGTCTCATTGGGACATTTTGAAAAAGTCTAAACATGATGAGTAATTTCATGCATGATTTTAGATCTCCTATAAGCCGATTGATTGTCTTTGCTTTCTTTTTTTTAATGACAATTTGATCTATCAGAAAAGGAGAAAATACCACCTTAGAGGTTAGCTAGAGATAGAAATTAAGATTTTTTTCAGCTCTATGCCTAGCGAAGCCAAAAGAGTGGAATTGTCTTATTATCAAGCTGATTTTGAGTATTGTTTATGAATTTCAAAGCCTTCTTGTATAGTAGAAATAATAAAATGTCTCATTAGTTTAGTCTGTTTGATGTGCAATGACATCATGGGATGGGCGGTTTTATTACAGCTAGGCAATATTGAATGTCTTGGTGCTCCATTCTCTCCTTTTATATCTTATCAGCGAGTGAGAGACCTTTCATAATGTTTGGTGATGGTGCAAATCTGAGCTTTCTTTATCTATCCCCAGCAGCAGGGACAGGTCTGCATTATTGCCTAATGAGGCTAATATTGTCTATATTGAGTAGTAGTTCTATGATCCATCCACATGTCTAAATGGTGGGCCCTTGTTCTCATGTCTTTTTTTTGGAAGCACTGTTTCTTTCATTTTGTTTTCCTTTGAGGTATCAGACTTAAGAAAGAGGGGGTAGGAGGGAGGCATCAGTCTCATAGCATTTCATGGCTCCCAAGCTTCCAGTCTTTGAAATTTTTCTTATTTTTGTCATGCAGATAATGTATAGAGTTTTTAGTTATTCTTACAAGGATGAACATAGAAGAGTACATCTGTTATATCTTCCTAGAGGCCTATTTGACTTTTAAATATATGTCCATGTTGAAATCCTGAGATGAACTTACTTAACTTAGTTCTGAAGACCTGGTTCTTCTGTTTGCTTTTAGTCTTGAATTGATGATAATTTGTTAGAAAGTAAAATGATCTGACTAAAGATTTTGTGGCCTTAAAAAGCAGTTGAGAATATACCGGTTTTTTTTTTCCCTGAGTTTGAATCAGGATGACATTTTACTAATAAAGCTCCTTGAATCAATATTATTTGTACAAATTAACTTTTAATCCATAATAAATATTCATATTTTCTATTCGTTCTACATACATTGAAATTTATTTTATATGATTTTTCTTTCAGTATGATTTTAAGTTTCAGATTTTAAAATATAAACATCCATTATAGTGCCTTATAAATGTATGATCTTCATGATGTTATTTTTTTTTCTTACTTCTCCAGTCTGGTGATTTGTGTATTCGTGTTTAAAAGAGTTGATTAGTTTGTTTTTTAAATTCTTTTTTTCAGAGGCTACATTTATTTATTTAGATTTACTATAGCGATTTTCTCCAATTTATAGTAGCTTGACTTATACTGTTTTATTTAATGATAGTACAAGCATGTTTGCAATTGATTTATTACCTAAATAGTTACATGTAACATATTGCACTTGAGATGCTAGACATGGAAAGGAAATCCAGCTACCAGTCACTGATAGATGCATCCATTTCTGATCACCTCCACTATCCAGCAGCTAATTTGGTTCAGTCTTTTATACATCTTTCAGGCCAATGTACTCTCAGTGGGTATAGTAACAGGGAATATTAATATGGCCATACTAATTTCTACTTACAGTACAAGTCTTAGCAATAAACAGGCAATGCCAAATATTTTGTTATGAAGTAGACACTGTGCTAGATGATATTTCCTAATTTTATTTATTGAATATGGTTAAGGTGTTCAAGGTTATACTGTGATATTTGGAAGTTGGGTGGAGCAAATATGTTTTTCACTTATTTTAAACTATGGATGGAATTATCAGGCTTTACCAAAATTGAAGGAACAATTGTATTTAAATATTCTGTTCAGGGACAGAGAGATGTGTCAGATGGTGAAGTTGTTTGCTACCAAGCCTGAGGGCCTAGGCTTGATGTCCAGGACTCACATGTTGGCAGGAGAGGACAGATTCCTGAACATTGTTCTCTGGCTTCCTCATGCTCATAGTGACATAGTCACATACATACAGATGTGTGTGCATGCATACACGTGCACACATACAAAAACATATACACAGATACACACATAAAATCATTCTTTAAAAATTGTATTCATTTTTATTGTTCATTTTTATATTTGTTATTTCTGTTATTCTATGTTCTTGGATGTTTAATTTAGCTCCTTAAAGTAAGTAGTCTATGAATAAATTTCAGGATATTATTATAATATATTCATTTAAAGTTACAAATATCATTATAATCAATCAGTTCTCTACAAGTTCATCACAAGTCTTAACATGCTTCATGGTCATTATTATTCAGCTTAAACTTAACAATGCTAACTTTCTAATTTCCATTCAGATATCCTTTTCACTCTTGGGTTATTTTGAAATTCATTATTTTTTCAAGCAATTTGAATTTTCTAGATATATTTTAGATATTTATCCGACTTCTTTTCAATGTGGTTAAAATAGGCCTCATTTGAAATTAATCAAATCTCTCTCTGTCTCTCCTATGTGATCTGATTTTTGATTTTGATTTTACAGGAGGTTATAGTTAAGAGATTGCCACATGTCTCAAAAGAGATGCTGAACTTTGGATTTTTAAACAATGTTGAGATTGTGATAGATTATTGGGACTTTTGATATTGGACTGAATGGATTTTTGTATTATGGCATGACTACAAGGTTATGGGGACTAAGGAGTGCTATGTGGTGGAATGAGTGAGTGAAAATTGTCTCCATAAACTTATGTATTTGAATCCTTAGTCATAACAGAGTGGCACTATTTGAAAAGGATTAGGTGGTATGATCTCATATGAGTCACTGGGGGTTTGCTTTGATGCTTTACTGCTCACATTATACCCAAAGTCTTGCTCTATCTGTCTATGGCAGGATACAGTTTGCATCTACGACTCCAGTATCTGTCTGCATGCCTCTGTGCTCCCCATCATGATGATAATAGATAAAACCTTTAAAAGTGTAATCAAACCCACAATTAAATCCTTTTCTTTCATAATAGAAAGATGGTTTTGATGTCTCTTCACAGCGATAGAACACCAACTGAGATACACACTCTAATTACTAATAGCTGCTGACTTAGTAGAATGTACACTGTCATATGTTTTTAAAATATAGATAATTCATGTGATTTATGATTATGGGATAGGCTTTATTTTGTATCAGTTGAATTATATCTACTTATATATATGCATGTAGTCTTTCATGAATTTATTCTAATGATTATTGGGATATAAAATCAAAGCTCTCATTTTGTTCATTGACTGTTCTCTTTATCCGTTGATTTGTTATATGTTTTAATTTTTGTTTATTAATTGTGTGCAAATAATCCTTACTGATTTGATTTCATATGTAGTTCTCTTTCTATATAAGCTATTGTTTATATTTCTCAATTAGTACCCTTTGACATCAATTCTACTTTCTTTGTTGTTTTGTATTAGTTCTTTCATAGCAAATCTTTTCCTATATTTTATTTTTAACTATTTATTTTGTAGGAGTATGCCTTTTTTGAAGCATATATAGTTTTTTGTTTGTTTAAGTAGTAATTCTGTGAGTAGAAGACAATTCCAACCTACCCGATTGTACATGACAGAAATGATTTAGATTGCATATTCTACCATTATCTTTCTAAATCCTCAATGTCCAGAATGCTACCTGTTTAAAATATTTGTACACATATAATATTTCAGAGTAACCTCATAAAGAAAAAGGATTACCATTAGGGACTTATTGATACCTTTAATATTTTGATAAGTGTGATATATGCTTTATAAATTAAGTATTAAATCTTTTTCAGGACCTTGTATATTCTAGGCAAGTGCTTTACCACTGACCTACACAACTAGACCCACATAAAACCTTTTCTATGAAGTAAGATTGCGACAAGTTCTTCATTTTCCTACATAAATCATTTGAAAGCAGCCATCACACACTTTGTCTGATACTTTGGGGAAAAACTGGACAGCACCTTAATGTCCCTGAATGATTCATCTAACAACCTAATGATATATTTCTAACAGCTTATTTCTGTAATGACCTTCCTACAAAAGGCAATATCTGTAACACATACCTTCAGCACAAGGTCATTGTATATTCACTTTTTTTCAGTTATAATATTTATTCTAACATTTTGCATATATATATATATATATGCAAAATGTTTAGATTATATATATATATATATATATATATATATATATATATATATATAATCTAAAACCAACTAAATCAGATAGTACCTACCAAGATACTGCAATGATATGCTTTTAAATTGCTCTCAATCTAGAATCTAAAACCTATTAAATCACATAGTACCTATCAAGATACCACAATGATATGCTTTAAAGTCAAATATATTCACTTTCTTCCTATGTAGTTCAAAAATAATACAGCAGTGTGTTTCTTTTCCAAATCAAAGGCTTTTAATGACCTTTAAAAATTCTGGTACTCTCCACAATGAACCATCTTGCAATGATTCTCTAGCAAAAATCTCAGTTGGGGCAAATGGGCATTCTTAGTGAATTATAGATTGACTAGGTGGAGAGTGTGCTGAGAGGAACATTCACATATATGTCTCTTCTGTTACCACCAGTTTCTTGGTAGGGCCTAAGCCAATGTGTATCAACTGATCCCTTTCAGATTTAAAATGAACAAGTGGAAATTATGAGAAAAGGTGAAAGAGGAGAGACACATTTGTTTTGATGGAATATACATTCTTCAGTCAGCATAAAACAAACAGAACATTGGAAATAACTATGTTCTCCTTAAAGTAGCTCAGAATGGAGCTGGAGAGATGGCTCAGGGAGCAAGATGACTTCATGCACAAAAATAAAGATTTGAGTTCAATTCTTAATTGTGCATGTAAAAAGTCAGGCATGGTTAGGTGGTACACCTATAGCTCTGCACTCTAGGTGAGGGAGAGCTAGGTGAATCTGTTGGCATTCCAGTCACCAGCTTAGATCCTTGTTCTTTGAGAAAACCTGTCCTAAGAAAATTAAGTAGAGAATGGTAGAAAGACATCTTATCTGACACCATCCTCTGTCTTCCATGCTTGCACTGTATTACCCATGCATCACAAATATTTATACACAACATACATAGATTTAATACATATGCACTTGGGTACATATACATATATAAAACAAACAAAAAAAATCAGTAGATGTTGTGCATAGCAGAAAGTCTCCAGAAATCCTCTACTTTCTAGAATTTTAGCTTTGCTCATGAGCTCAGTGTTTGTTTACTCTTTTGCCTCTTCAGTTGGTCTTTGGATAGTTCTTTATGTCTTTCTCTACTTGTCAGTAAACTCTGACGTGCCCACTATGCCACTATGTCTTTTTGACCTGAAAGAAAAAGAATCCACCTCTTAAAATTTTTATGGTTAACTTTACAACCTTCTGGAATATGACAGTAACACAGTATGTAGTAATGACACACCAATTAAGTGCTGGGTTGCTGTGCTATATGTGCCAGTTATCTTTGTTACTGTGACAGAAAGTAGAGTGGACCCTCAGGTGAGAAAATGTCTCCACCAGATTGACCTGTAGTCAAATCTGTGGAGGCATCTGTGGAAGATTAATTTGTGATGTGAGAGTGCAAAGACCATTCTTAGGGATGCCACCTGTGGGGATGTGGTCCTATGGTGTATGAGAAAGCAGGCTGAGCAAGCCAGTGTGCATTGTTTCTCTATTGCCTCTGCTTCAGGTCCTGCCTCCACATTTATACCTCGAGTCCCTGCACCAATTTTCCTTCATGGTGAAATATAAACTGTAAGCCAAATCAATCTGTTGGTCCCCAAGTTGCTTTTCTTCAGAATCTTTTCTTCACAGCAGTAGGAAACAAACTAAGACACAGAGTGGTACTGGATCATGAGGTATTGCTTTGCCAGAGCCGACTGTGATGCTTTGTGAAGAATTATGCAAGGAGTTTGGAACTCCAGGCTGGAAAAGCCATTGAATGTTCAAAGCTTAGTGGAATGTTCTATGAGATCTTGAAAGATAAGTGTTCAAAGAAATGCCGAATTGGAGTCCTAGCTTATGAAGTTTCAGAGGGAAGCAAAGACTATTGGGCTATTCATATAGTATTTTGCATTGATAGTATGTGATTGCTGAGAAGCTGTGGCAAAAAAAGATCAGCTGTGAATAACAAGCACACTGATAGTCCAGATTTTTGATGAAACAAATCTTACTTCCTTTTTGGTATTTTTTTTTGAAAGATCAAGTGTTATGTGACACTCTTCCTAAGAGGTGTCAGCAAGTGTCTACTCACCTCAGATAGGTAATTGATAACAGACAAAACTAAGGATAACTTCAGAATAGAACTTGATAAACCAATGGATTTTATTGGAGGCATTCACACAAATACAAGTGAGGATATTTTAAAGGAGCAGAAGTGATTCAAAGATAGCTGTATCCCAGTATTGATTGCAGCCTTGCCAAAGCTGAAAATCTGGAGTATATACCACAATCAGTAGGTAGTTCAGCAGGAATATAAAACAATTAAATGAATAATTTAAGAAAAAATACAGTAATCGCCACAATTACCTTTAATTTAGTATAATATAGGGTGTGGTGATACTTGATCACTTCCCAGCTAATTGTGAGATGTTTAAACTCTTGGATGGTCTTTCTGTATGCTATTCTAAGTTTATATGGCTGATAGTTAATATAATACCTACTATTATGCATTGCAGTAGAAGTCTATTTAGATGAATCTGGATGCTGAATTTGCTCTATCCTTGCCATTTTGTGGCTTCTGTCATTTTCCTTGGCACCACTTGCCTGAAGAATTCTGTATTTCTGTTCACAAGATTCTTCTACTGACACATGTTTGAATTGTGTTTAGCTGAAAACATCACTATTTTGCTTCTGTTTAGTAAAGTATTTCTTAATCTATCAAATTGAGTTTGGAATTTGTCATTTGTTTTCATTTATCAAATTGAAAAAATGCACATTCATTGTCTTTGGGCTTTCATTGAATCTATTCAGAAGTCAACAATTAATCTCATTACTCCTTCATAGAATGTGATGTATTCTGTTTTCTAGCTGCTTTTCCAAATTGCTTTTGTCTGTGGAAAATCTTAGCCCATGGAACCATATGCCAACTGTCTGTTTTCGTGAGCAAGAATGGAACACAGCCATGCCTGTTTTTTTCTAGACATTATCTAAAGCTGTATATAGTGGTGTTGCAGAGTTGCAATAGAGATACCATGGATGAGAACCTCTCAAAACACAAAATATTTGTCATTTGGCCCCACATAGAAAATGTCTGCAAAATGAACATAACACTAAATGACTCCAATTAACATAGTGCTATAGATAAGTACATCACTCTAATCTTATTAGAGAAGCTTCTTCAGCAAGTCGATGGCGAGATCTTCAGAGATCCACAACTTGAGAATGTTCAGGAGAGTCAGAGACTTTGGATGTGATCAATCCTCTTCACTCAAGGCTCAGTGATCTGTGTAGATGAGAAGACAGAAAGATAGTAAGTGCCAGAGGTGGGTGGTGGATAACCCCAAGGAAATAACATTTTCCAGAAACAGTGGGTCTTGTTCACATATGAACCCACAAAGATCTAGCATGCCCAAGACCTGAATACATGCAAGCCAGACAAAAATCCCAAAATGGAAAATGGGAAGGAGTCAGAAAATCCCATTCCTAACCAAGAAACTATTTGCAACTTGTAGCTGCTGGGACAGTGAAAATAATTTTCAATGGAGAGACACTGGGAACTTTGATTTCTTTATACTTTTATTGTATATGTATGATTGGCTGCACAGCTTTCTGTTCACTATATATGCTCTGTGCCCTCACAGACCAAAAGAGTGTGTTATATACCCTTGAACTTCAATTATGTACAATTATAAGCACCCATATAGACCAGGAGTCAAACAAGATCCTCTAGAAGAACAATAGGTGCTCTTAGCCACATAGCTATCTCTTCAGCCCTGCTTACATCTACTTAATACCCTTAATAAAACTTGCTTATCTTTCCTCACTCTCATGCCCACCACACCCTTTACTGCCATAATCAGGAGACATTGAACCTGACCATACTGTACTGGCTTAATTTTGATGACTCTTATTTCTTGTATTGTAAGATAGTTGTTGATTTTGCTCCATGGGAAATAGGGAAATGATACTGTCCATCAATAGAGCCTTTAATGAATGCAAGTGCCAGTGGACCTATGCCTTTTAGAAAACCACAGTGTGAGCAGTGCGAGTCACTGAGCTGCATCTGCCCAGAAAGAAGAGCAGTACCTGCACCATGGAGACACATAGCTGACTCACATATTTCCCTATGTTTACTTCTCATCACTGGCCTATCTGCCATTCTCTCTAGGTAGTTGTGCTGGCAGTTTAACCATGATTCTGGACTACTCTACCTTGAGTTAGTTTTACTGTGCTGTGTTTAACCGTGGTCGGAGACATATGTCCTTTGGAATTTTTGGGTTGGACATATATTTGAAGACAAAAATAGACACTCCCTCAGAGCAGGTGGGACACCCAGAAGTCCCACCCACTGTATGGCCTGTACCTAGGTAGAGCCACTAACTTTTGCAAGTATGGGGTGAAGATATGAGAAAGAAAGAAAGGCAGATCTAGAGACATAAGAGTGGATAGGAACAGCTAATTTGAGTAGCCTGCAATGCCAACTGAGGCCACTGTAAAGTCATGGCTTGTGCTGCCAATGAGGGACATGTCTGGGTCTGAGGCCATCGAGTAACAGGGGTCTGTGTTAATGTGCCTTGCCCATATTACTCTCAAAAGCCATGCAGATATCCGAGGTCTGCGCTGCCTCCTGGGACCTCATTGATATCCAAGGGGTACTCAGATTTGGCCCCATCAATCACTTGTGGCAGCACTTGGGAGAACTGGCCCCACCCCTTGCCAGCTGCAGCCCTAGGAAACAAGAGTGGGCCCTGCACCAGGTGGCAGGAGTGTGAAGAAGCTGGCCTGAGTCATGAGTGCCAGAGATCTGGCCCTGCTAATCCTCTGCTCTGTAGTCGAATGGCAATGGGAGAGACACCTTCTCCCATTTCTTCCCTTACTACATGCAGTGTGCTGGAGAGCTGGCCACATGGTCATGAGACCTGGAGAGCTGGCCCCATGGTCATAAGACCAGGAGAGCTAGTCATGCCTCTCACTAGCTGGAGCGCAGGCAAGACAATAGAGCTCGCAGTAGTGTTATGGATGCAGGTGAATCTGACTTAAGGATACGATAGCAGGAGAGGCAGCCCTACCCATTTCCAGCAGTGGCATTGTATTGCTAGCCAGGGCAGTGATGGAGAGCTTGTCCTCAGGGTGAAGATGTGGGCAGACTGGCAGGCTGGCCAAGTCAGCTACCTCCAAGCCCAGTTCCAGGGCTTTGAGTTGGTCCACAGAAACTGGTACCCTAACTATGAACTTCAGTGTGAAGGGGCCAGTCCTGCAGATCCAAAGCTGCAGGATCTCTGTGAAATAGGGCAACAACAGGAGGTCCATGAGGAGTCCCAATGAGGATCCAGAATTGATAGTATAGCAGAAACCATCCCACAGACAACCACCAAACCCAGACACTATTGTGGATCCCCAGGTGGGGCAGTTTCTGGATGGTCATTCCTTTAGTCTCTGCTTCACACTTTGTCTCTGTAACTCCTTCCATGGGTATTTTCTTCTCCCTTCTAAGAAGGACTGAAGTATTCACACTTTGGTCTTCCTTCTTCTTGAATTTCATGTGTTTTACAAACTTCTGGGATAATATCCACTCATCAGTGAGTGCATATCATGTGTGTTCTTTTGTGATTGAGTTACCTCACTCAGGATGATATCCTCCATATCCATCCATTTGTCTAAGAATTTCATAAATTCATTGTTTTTAATAGTTGAATACTACTCCATTTTGTAAATGTACCAAATTTCCTGTATCCATTCCTCTGTTGAGAGACATATAGGTTCATTCCAGCTTCTGGCTATCATAAATAAGGCTGCTATGAACATAGTATAGCATTTGTCCTTAGTACATGGTGAAACATCTTCTGGGTATATGCCCAGGAGAGGTATTGCTGGATCTTCTGGTAGTACTATGTCAGAAGATGGAAAGATCTCTCATGCTCATAGATTGGCAGGATTAATATAGTAAAAATGGCTATCTTGCTGAAAATAATCTACAGATTCAGTGTAATCCCCATCAGAATTCCAACTCAATTCTTCATAGAGTTAGAAAAGTCAATTTGCAAATTCATCTGGAATAACAAAAAACCTAAGACAGCAAAAATTATTCTCAACAATAAAAGAACCTCTGGTGGCATCACCATCCCTGACCTCAAACTGTACTACAGAGCAATTGTGATGATAAAACAAAACAAAACAAAACAAACAAACAAACAAAAAACCAACCAACCAAACAAAATACCTGCATGGTACTGGTACAGCGACGGATAGGTATATCAATGGAATAGAATTGAAGACCCAGAAATGAACCTCCAAATATATGGTCACTTGATTTTTAGCAAAGCAGCTAAAACCACCCAGTGGAAATAAAGACAGCATTTTCAACAAATGGTGCTGTCTCAACTGGTGGTTAGCATGTAGAAGAATGCAAATTGATCCATTCTATGTCTTTGTACAAAGATCAAGTCTAAGTGGATCAATGACCTTCACATAAAACCAGAGACACTGAAACTTACAGAGGAGAAAGTGGTGAAGAGCCTCAAACATATGGGCACAGGAGAAAAGTTCCTGAATAGAACACCAATGGCTTGTACTGTACAATCAAGAATTAATGAATGGGACCTCATAAAATCGCAAAGCTTCTGTAAGGCAAAGGACACCATCAATAAGACAAAAAGGCAACCAACAGATTGGGAAAGGATGTTTACCAATCCTAAATCCGATAGAGGGCTAATATCCAATATATACAAAGAATTCAAGAAGTGAGACTCCAGAAAACCAAATAACCCTATTAAAAAATGTGGTACAGAACTAAAAAAAAAAGAATTCCCAACTGAGGGATAGCAAATGGCTGAGAAATACCTTTAAAATGTTCAACATCTTTAGTCATCAGGAAAATGCAAATCAAAACAATCCTGAGAGTCCACTTCACACCAGTCAGAATAGCTAAGATCAAAAACTCAGGTGACAGCAGATGCTGTTGAGGATGTGGAGGAAGAGGAACACTCCTCCATTGCTGGTGGGATTGCAAGCTGGTAATTTCCACTCTGGAATTCAGTTTGGCAGTTCCTCAGAAAATTGTATATAATATTGGCAGCATTACCCCTTCTGGGCACATACCCAGAAGATGCTCAATATGCACCTGACTCTTACAGCCGCTCTTTGGGTCTTCTGGAGGGCAGTCATGATGGGTATCTTTTTGTGAGTGCTCCATAGCTTCAGTAATAGTGTCAGGCTTTGGGACCTCCTGTTGAGCTGGATTCCACTTTGAGCCTGTGGCAGAACCTTCTTTTCCTCAGGTTCCTCTCCCTTCTCATCCCTGCAGTTCATGCATGTCCTTTTGGTCTGATTTATCTCATTCATGATGATAGTTCCTTCTATTTGCCTGCAAAACTTACCAAAATCCCAACACAATTAATTAAAGACATGGAAAGAGCAATTCTCAAATTAATCTTGAAAGGAAAAAATAAGCAAAACCAATTCTTAACAATAAAAGAACGACTGGGGAAATCACCATCCCTGACCTTAAGATTTACTACAGAGCAATAGTGATAAAAAAACAACAACAACAACTGCATGGTATTGGTACAGAGACAGACAAGTTGATCAATGGAATAACACTTAAGACAGAGAAATAAAACCATACACTTACTCACACTTGATCTTTGACAAAGAAGCTAAAAATATACATTGGAAAAAAAGCATCTTCAAATGATGGTGCTGGTCTAGCTTGTTTTCTGTATGTAGAAAAATGAAAATAGACCCATATTTGTCACCTTGCACAAAGCTCAAGTCTAAGTGGATCAAGGACTCAATATAAAACCAGACACACTGAATCTAATAGAAGAGAAAGAGTGAAAGAGCCTTGAGCTCATTGGTACAGGGGGAAATTTTCTAAACAGAACTCCAATAGCTCATGCTCTAAGACCAACAATTGATAAATGGGACCCCATAAAACTGGAAAGCTTCTGTAAGGCAAAGGGCATAGTCAATAAGACATATCAGCAACCTAGTGGTTGGGAAAAAAAACCTTCACTAACCCACATCTGATAGAGGGCTAATATCCAAAATATATAAAGAACTCAATAAGTTAACCACCAAAAGACCAAACAACACAATCAAAAAAATGGGATATAGAACTAAACAGAGAATTCACAATAGAGGCGCCTCGAATGGTTGTGAAGCACCTAAAGAAATGTTCAAAGTCCTTAGTGATCAGAGAAATGCAAATCGAAATGACACTAAGATTCCCACTTATACCAACCAGAATGGCTAAGATCAAAACCTTAGGTGGCAACACATGTTGGCAAGGATGTCAAATAACCCCATTAAAAAGTGGGGCTCAGAGCTAAAAACAGAATTCTCACCTGAGGAATACCGAATGGCTGAGAAACACCTGAAAAAAATGTTCAGCATCCTTAATCATCAGGGAAATGCAAATCAAAACAACCCTGAGATTCCATCTCACACCAGTCAGAATGTCTAAGATCAAAAATTCATGTGACAGCTGATGCTGGCGAGGATGTGGAGAAAGAGGAACACTCCTCCACTGTTGGTGGGATTGCAAGCTTGTACAACCACTCTGGAAATCAGCCTGGTGGTTTCTCAGAAAATTGGACATGGTACTACCGGAGGATCCCGCAATACCTCTCCTGGGCATATATCCAGAAGATGTTCCAACTAGTAAGAAAGAAACATACTCTACTATGTTCATAGCAGCCTTATTTATAATAACCAGAAGCTGGAAAGAACCCAGATGCCCCTCAACAGAGGAATGGATACAAAAAATGTGGTAAATTTACACAATGGAGTACTACTCAGCTATTAAAAAGAATGAATTTATGAAATTCCTAGGCAAATGGTTGGATCTGGAGGCCATTATCCTGAGTGAGGTTACCCAATCACAAAAGAACTCAAATGATATGTACTTACTGATAAGTGGATATTTGTTATTAAACGCGTTCTCACGCCCGGCCAGGAAGAACACAGCAAACCAGAATCTTCTGCAGCAAAACTTTATTGCTTACATCTTCAGGAGCAAGAGTGTAAGAAGCAAGAGCGCGAGAAAACGAAACCCCGTCCCTATTAAGGAGAATTATCCTTCGCCTAGGACGTGTCACTCCCTGATTGGCTGCAGCCCATCGGCCGAGTTGACGTCACGGGGAAGGCAGAGCACATGGAGTGGAGAACCACCCTCGGCACATGCGCAGATTATTTGTTTACCACTTAGAACACAGCTGTCAGCGCCATCTTGTAACGGCGAATGTGGGCGCGGCTCCCAACATCTCCCCCTTTCCTTTTAATAAGAGCAAATAGGCCACCCATATTAATGAGAGTGGAGATAGAGGTCAAATCCCCAGTGTGTAGGTAAAGGAGCCATGTACAGGATTAGCTCTTAGGCTCACAGGCTTTTACCCAGAGCAACCCTGACCTGCTCCCGTGTCGTTTTGCCTGGAGAGAAGGACACTTGGACACTCAACCTTCTTGAAAGATGACATGTCTCCCTAGAATAGGCTCATATATGCCGCAGAGCCTTTCTACTGCAGTGCTTAGCCGTGCAACTCTCTCGGGCTGCTGAAGCACACTCACTCTATCCCGTGCAATGAGACTAGCCTCATGGGATATAAGAGCTGAGTGGCCAGCGACCTATTGCCTAAGCATAGATATATCAGGGGAAGCTCCATGTTCTAGTCCTGCAAGCGCCTGGGCAATAACCACCTTGTCTCTCCTAGTTTGGGCCTTAAGCTTACAGACCAATCAAAGAAGCAACACTAATCCACAGCAAAGTGTATCTCCAAATAATATTAATCCCACCCATTCTTTAAAGAAGGAAAATGCTGAGGAGATCCAATTGGGTAATCCTTTGGTCAGGGACAGGTCCAAGCGCGTGGAGTTGACCTGAAGTCTCAATTCCCGAAGGATCTGTTCAAATTCAGCCGTCCAATTCTGTAACATATACTGAAAAAGACTTTTTGACAAATTAGCTGTCCTAGTAAATTTAACATACTGAATGGAAATAACACACAATCCCGGAAACTTTTGTTCACATCCCAGCTGAGTTATTTGTCATAATACATCTAGTTGTATCTGGACAAGATCTATGAGTTGATTAACCAGCATGAGACCTCTCTGTATCTTGACATTAGCTGAGGCCTGTTCATCTATGACTGTAGTCACTGAGGCTGACAAAGTGTTAATGGTGTCAGTCGTCTGGACCTGTCCAGACAGAGCCAAGGCTGTCTGAATCAAGGCTAAACCCAGTTCCTAGTTAGTGGTAAAAAAGCAGGAGAATACTTGAGCATTATACATCACCGTCATTGGGAGTGGAAATATCGACATTATCCCCCAACGCTGCTCTCTCTTTATTATTGACGCCCTGGACATCACCAAGACGAGGGACATCAGTATTCCCTTGGTCAGTCTGGATTTTTCGGGTGAGTCTTTCTGGTATCCAAAATGGGTTGTCTTCATTCTGTGGGAAAACACAGATAGCTCCCCTGGATCTTATCAAAATAGGATCCGGGCCATACCATTTATTATCAAGGACATTTTTCCATTTAACCATCTCATTGGGCCTATCTGGCTCTGAACAATGACGTTCAGCCGCAGTATGGCCATGAGCATCAATATTTAAAAAATTGAGTGTAAAGAGTGCCATAGACACAGACACTCTTGGTGCTCGGGGTAAAATCTCTTTAAAAGTTCCCCTCTTCTGTTTTATAAGATAGGCTTTGAGGGTGCGATGCGCACGCTCAACAATACCCTGTCCTTGAGGGTTGTATGGAAGTCCAGTCAGGTGGGTCACATCCATCTGACGGCAGAACTGTTGGAATTTTTGAGACGTATAAGCTGGTCCATTATCAGTCTTAAGGAGTCTGGGTTTCCCCCAAGCACTCCATGCCTCAAGACAATGTTGAATCACATGTGAGGCCTTTTCTCCGGTTAACGGAGAAGCAAACATGATGCCAGAACATGTGTCAATGGACACATGGAGATATTGAAGTTTTCCAAAGGAAGAAACATGTGTAACATCCATTTGCCAGACCTGTAGAGGTCGAATACCGCGTGGGTTAATTCCCACATGAGGAACTGGCAAGAACTCACAGCAGCTTTGACATTGAGTAACAATGTCACGGGCTTCTTTTCTTGTCAAGGAGAAACGACTGCGTAATGTTTCAGCCGTCACATGAAAATTGTTATGAAAATTTTTTGCAGCCTCTACCGGGGATGATAGGGCAGCAGCCACCACTTTAGTGGCCTTATCTGCCAAATCATTTCCCAGAGCCATGGGGCCAGGTAGGCCTGAATGGGCTCTAACATGAGTAATATAAACAGGAAATCTTCTAGATAACAAAACTAATTGTATTTGCTGAAAAATATTGGCAACTCTACTGGAAGGCTTAATCACTCTAGCCACTTCTAAAAGATTTACTGCATTAACCACATAACAGGAATCTGACACAATATTAAGGGGTTCTAAAAAGGTTTTTAAAACTTCTAAAACCACTAAACATTCTACCACTTGAGGTGAAATTTCATTATACTGTTTGGATACCACTTTACCATTAGCCACATAGGTACCTATGCCAGTTTTTGATCCATCAGTATATACCACAATCCCATTTTTAAGTGGGTTTCTTACTGTTATTTGTGGAAAAACAACAGATTGATTTTGGGCAAACTGTAAGATTGGATGCTTTGGATAATGGTTATCTATTTTTCCTGAAAAGGAGGTAACTAAAACTGCCCAATCATTAGATGTGGCTGCCAAGGTTTGAACCTGTGCAGCGGTATAAGGTACAATTAAAAGATATGGACTTCGCCCAAAGTGGGTGATTGCTGCTTTTAGACCTTTAAGGGCAAGCTGTGCAATTGCATCAGGATACCAATCTATTATTTTAGCTGGGGATACGTTTGGATGGATCCATAACAATGGCCCATTCTGCCACAAAACTGCAGTTGGCAATTGTGCTGTCTTAAAGACACACAAACTGAAAGGCTGCGAATCCTCAATACGTTGTAATTGTGCATTCTGTAAGGCTTTTTCCACTTTTTGTAAGGCCTGGTTAGCAGCTAGAGTAAGAGTCCTAGGGGAGGAGATATGAGGATCTCCTTCTAAAATACCAAACAAAGGCCTTAACTCAGCGGAAGGAATCTTTAAAAAAGGTCTGAGCCAATTAATATCTCCCAACAGCTTTTGAAAATCATTTAAGGTATGGAGGTGATCTCTTCTTATCTCTACCTTTTGGGGCACAATCTTATCTGGGGACACCACAGAGCCCAAGAATTGTCCTGTATCAGAAATTTGGACCTTTTCTGTGGCTATCTGTAAACCCCACTGACTTAAAGTTTTAAGTAGAAAAGGATATGCCTTTTGTAGCATGGTAAGGTCTTTATGGCACAGGAGGATGTCATCCATGTAAAGGAGCAAAATTAAAGAGGGGAATTGTTCCCTCACTGGCAAAAGAGCTTCTTGCACATAAAGTTGGCACATTGTAGGACTATTGGACATTCCCTGTGGTAAGACCTTCCATTGATACCTCTTATCAGGTTCCATGTGATTAATAGAGGGGATGGTAAAGGCAAATCTGGGCCTATCTCTTGGACACAAAGGTATAGAAAAGAAACAATCTTTAATATCTATAATAATTAAATTCCAGCCACGTGGTAAGGCGGAAAGTACAGGGAGACCCCTCTGTACTGGGCCAAATAAGTTCATTTGCTCATTAATGGCTCTGAGGTCATGGAGCAGTCTCCACTTTCCTGACTTTTTCTTAATTACAAAAATTGGAGTATTCCAAGGTGAGGTAGAGGGTTCAATATGGCCTAGTTTTAATTGTTCCTCTACCAGTTGAATCACAGCTTCTAGTTTTTCAGAGGATAGGGGCCATTGAGGAACCCACACTGGATTCCCCGTTTTCCATGGTATGGGCCGTGCTGCCCCAATGGCCGCTATGGAAAACCCAGACCCTGTCTGTCTTGGTTTCCATTAGGTAAGATAGGCTCTATCCTTCCCTGTTCTTGATGTCCTAACCCTTTTCCTTCTTTATAACCCATCTTTGCCATGATATTTTTTGCTTTAGTTGAATACCCTCCCGATGGGGCGTTTTCATTGGACAAAATAAGGCCCAAATGCTGCATAATATCCCTTCCCCAGAGGTTAACCGGGAGTGGGAGCACATAAGGTATGAATTTCCCTTGCTGTCCTTCAGAGGATTCCCACGTCAAGGCAATGGAGCTTATAGTGGGACATGATTGATAACCTAGGCCCTGTAATGAATGAGATGACTCTGTGGTGGGCCATGCTTTGGGCCACCAATGTGTAGAGATTATACTTTTATCTGCTCCGGTATCAAGGATGCCTTCAAACTCTTTTCCATTAATCTTAAGGCAGAGCTTAGGTCTATTATTCAAAGATACAACCAAATAGGCAGAATCATTTCCTGAGGAGCCCATCTTCTTTATCTCAGGTCCTGCAGATTTTTCCCTGGTATTATCAGGGAGGAGCAGCAGCTGAGCTATCCTATCTCCTTTACTAATAGAAAAAACGCCTTTAGGGCTTGAGCACAGGACCTGTATTTCAGGGGAATGTTGACAATCCATAACTCCAGGGTGGACTATTAAGCCCTGCAAGGTGAGTGAACCCCGGCCGAGAATAAGGCCCATGGTTCCCGGGGGCAAGGATGGTATAGGCTCCACTGGCACCGGCTGAATACTCATTTGAGGCATTAATAGGAAGTCGGAGGCGGCACGCAGGTCCACCCTTGTGGGTCTTCCTGGGTCGCCTCTCTGACTGCTTCCTGGGTCCTGACAAACCGGTTCCCATATCTTTGAGGGCCCTGGGACCGAGGGCCCGATGACCCGTTTTTTGGCACATAAGCTGATTGACTATCAGGTGGGGGAAGAATTCTGCCCTTTATATCCCTCACAGAGCGACACTGGTCAGCTCTATGATAACCCTTGCCACACTTAGAGCAAAGAGTGAGAGTCCCTCCCTGTTTATCTGGAGCTCTGCAATCTTTCTTAAAATGCCCAGGCTTTCCGCAGTTAAAACATGTCCTCTGATTATTTCTGCCCATGGAGCGGTTCTGAGATTGGAGGATGGCGGCCGCTAAGCCTGCATTGGTGAGAGGTCCCCCAAGCTCTCGACAGACCCTGAGCCAGTCTTGTAAGCCTTTGTTCTTTCTTGGGGCTATGGCCGCTCGGCACTCCTTTGTGGCTTGCTCATAGATTAGCTGTTCTACCAGAGGCGCGGCTTGCTCTGAATCTCCAAAAATACGCTCTGCTGCCTCTGTCATTCTGGCCACAAAATCTGAGAAGGACTCCTGAGGTCCCTGGACAACTTTTGTTAATTGACCAGTGGTTTCACCTGCTCGGGAGAGCGCCTTCCAGGCCCTAATAGCCGTGGAGGAAACTTGGGCATAAGCTCCCCAATGGTAGTTTGTTTGATCAGCAGAATAAGCTCCCTGACCCGTTAACAAGTCAAAAGTCCAATCTCTCTGCTCTGGAGTCAAAGCAGCTGCGTTTGCTCGGGCCTGCGCTTGTGCAGTTTCATGCCAAAGAGCTCTCCATTCCATATATTTGCCCATACTAGGGAGAGCGGCTTTTACAACCGTTTGCCAGTCGGCAGGAGTTAGTGCCATGCCGGCAAGCCTGTCTAACTGCACCAAGGTAAAATTAGCATTGGTTCCATATTTACGGACCGACTCGGCGAGTTCTTTAATTTGTAAGTATTCTACCGGAGCGTGGACACGCCCACCCTCGGCTCCTTCAAAGACTGGAAATGCCTGTTGTATTTTCCTTTGTTCCTCTCTGGGAATGAATGAGTCTGCGCACTGCCTCTCTGCGCATTGTCTCTCTGCGCAGGGCTGATGCACTACGCAGGGCGGGGACTCCGCATAGGGCGGACCTTGAAGCCGACTGCCCTGAGGCCAATCAGCAAACTGGCCTTCGCCAGCCGCTTTTGGCTTCCTTAACTGATTAGCTAGCACTTTACCTGGCTGGTACCCTTTTTTCTCATAATGAGCTGCTTCTTCCTCCCAGTCTGTTTCTTTAGAGGAGAATTCATCATCTGATTCAGAGCTACCAAGAGCTGGCTCCCCGAGCCCATCCAGCGATGAGCACAGGCTCCTTTTCCTAGAGACCTCCGCTAATTGATCTTTCTTCTTTTCCCTTTTTCCTCTTTTTCTTCTAATCTCTCTCCAGGTATTCCTACCTAACCTTAACTTTTCCTCGGGTTCAAGACCCTTGGAAAGGCCTGTATACTTATTTTGTGTACCATATTTCCTCTTTGTTCCTACTCTCTCTCCCCACTTTACTTCTGATAGCTTGTCCTGAATTTCATCTAGAATCCTCCCTGCCTTAACCACTTGATAACATGTGAAAAGGAACAAAAGGGCTTCTAACACTAGAAAAAATTCAAGGCCAAACATAACTTGTAAAGCCATTTTCCACTTTACTTCTGATAGACTGTCTTGAATTTCCTTAGAAAGTTCAAGGCCAGGCGTACCTCGTAAAGCTATACTTACGGGTTACCGCCGTTCCCCAGCTGAAAAGTTCTGAATTCATGCAGTTGAATCCTTCTTAACAGTCTGCTTTACGGGAACCTTTATTACCGCGACCCGCAGTTCTGGTTCTGGAATGAGGGATCTTCCTTGCACCGGTGATGGTAAACTCTCGTCCCGAGTTTTTTCTCGTCCCGGAATTCGGCACCAATTGTTATTAAACGCGTTCTCACGCCCGGCCAGGAAGAACACAGCAAACCAGAATCTTCTGCAGCAAAACTTTATTGCTTACATCTTCAGGAGCAAGAGTGTAAGAAGCAAGAGCGCGAGAAAACGAAACCCCGTCCCTATTAAGGAGAATTATCCTTCGCCTAGGACGTGTCACTCCCTGATTGGCTGCAGCCCATCGGCCGAGTTGACGTCACGGGGAAGGCAGAGCACATGGAGTGGAGAACCACCCTCGGCACATGCGCAGATTATTTGTTTACCACTTAGAACACAGCTGTCAGCGCCATCTTGTAACGGCGAATGTGGGCGCGGCTCCCAACAGATATTAGCCCACAAACTTAGAATACCCAAGATATAAGTTACAATTTGCAAAACACATGAAACTCAAGAACGAAGACCAAAGTGTGGGCACTTTGCCCCTTCTTAGAATTGGGAACAAAACACCCATGGAAGGAGTTACAGAGACAAAGTTTAGAGCTGAGACAAAAAGATGGACCTTCTAGAGACTGCCATATCCCATAATCAGCCTCCAAACGCTGACACCATTGCATACACTAGCAAGATTGTGCTGATAGGACCCTGATATAGCTGTCTCTAGTGAGACTACACGGGGGCCTAGCAAACACATAAGTGGATGCTCACAGTCAGCTATTGGATGGATCACAGGACCCCCAATGGAGGAGCTAAAGAAAGTACCCAAGGAGCTAAAGGGATCTGCAACCCTATAGGTGGAACAACATTATGAACTAACCAGTACCCTGAAGCTCTTGACTCTAGCTGCATATGTATCAAAAGATGGACTAGTCAGCCATCCCTAGAAAGAGAGTGCCATTGGACTTGCAAACTTTATATGCCCCAGTACAGGGGAACACCAAGGCCAAAAAGTGGGAGTGGGTGGGTAGGGAGGTTGGGGGGAGGGCATGAGGGACTTTTGGGATAGCATTGGAAATGTAAATGAGGAAAATACCTAATTAAAAAAAAAGAAAAAGAAAAAAAAAAGAAAAGAAAAAGGACCACTCCTCCATTGCTGGTGAGACTACAAACTGGTACAACCACTCTGGAAATCAGTCTGGAGGCTCCTCAGAAAATTGGAAATAGATCTTCCTGAAGATCCAGTAATACCACTTTTGGGAATGTACCCAAAAAATGCTCCACCATACCATAGGGGCACATGTTCCACTGTGTTAATAGCAGTCTTTCTCATGATAGCCCGAATCTGGAAACAACCCAGATTTCTCATGATACAAGAATGGATACAGGAAATGTGATTCATTTACACAATGGAACACTACTCAGCTATTAAGAATGAAGACATCCTGACTTTTGCAGGCAAATGCATGAAACAAATAAATATCTCCCTGAGTTTAATCCTATTTTTTTTTTTTACTTTCCAGATTTTATCTCCTCCCTGTCCAACCTCTGACTCTTCTACACCCCACCCATACCTCCCTTCCCCAGTTAGGATATCCCCATCCTATATTGCAATAGTTAGATTAATACATTATAAAGTTATTTTGTTTCCTAAAAGTGTTTTGCAACACCAGAGAACTTGATTTGTATATAATGATGGGTTACTATAAGCCTATAGAATGAGTTAAAAATTTCAAATTTTTGAAAACATAGTTAATACAGTATAATATTTCTTGCTGATAGTTGGTGTGTTTTATAATGTCTAAGTAAAATATTGTTTGAAGTTTTTTTTATTAAAATGTTTATAGAAATATCTGGCAAAACTCTGGTTGATGGATCCTTGATATCTCAGAGAAAGGAGACCAACCACTTGCCATTGAAGTATTCACTGCAATAAATGCTGATTGATTCTGGCCCTGTATATATCAGATGTATACAGGCTGCTTTTGTTGGAGAGGGTAAATTAAAATACACTAACACCCCACACAAGAATCATTACTTACATTCATATGTTAAGATACTTATGTTCCTTTTTTTGGAAACATTTAATAAAATCGCATTGTTCTTTTCAAATTGCTTTATTCTTAAAAGCAAAAGTAATAATGGAAGCCTCATTATGCAGCAATAAAATAATTTTAGTCTATGATGTAATTGTGTTTATTGTTATAATATTGAAACGTTGTTGATATAATCAACACATAAATGTATGTCTCAGAAACAATTTTTATAACCATAAACTACCCTGTTCTTTTTTGTGATGATACATTTATGAAATGAAGTTAAAGTTTAAATATTTAGAACACAATTTTGGTAGGACATTATTGTTTTCCAGAGTAATATAGTAAAAAGAAAAATATTAATAAAGGACATTTGACAATTTCAGGGTTAGTATTAGAAGAAGAATTAAATGCTATTGTGTTAGGAATATCATATTAGAAGAAAATCAGTTTAAAATGTAAAATAATGACAACTAAACTATCTTCAAGCAATATAAGAAATGTAAAGTGATTTAATGATTATTGAGGAACTATGTCAGATACATCTTTTGTGAGAGATATGGAACAATAATTCTACTGCAAGTTTCATCTAAACCAAGCACATTACAGTGTGCTTTCAAGTCAGACTATTGCCAAAATCTGTCTTCCCCACATCACAGACTTGTGTGACTATGTTGGAGTCACCTGTGCTTGAAATAAAGCAGTGTGCAATGAGAAAGCTCCCTTAACAGAAGAGAAAATTATGAGGATGAAGAGTGCTGATATGTGGTTATAGCAGGATGATGTCAGAATTCAGATTCCCTCTTACACATGTGTGCATGTGAATAGAACATTTGTGATGAAAGGATTTTTGAAATGTCAGTCAAAGAGCTATGGTGAGCTACAATGTCAGAGAGGAAAGATGGGAACGGATAGCTGTAAAATGTTCTCTTCTGGGCAACACATGGTTGATGTAAACATGAAATGAAAGCAGTGGTGACTACTTACATAACTGTTGGGAGCCGCCCCCACATTCGCTGTCACAAGATGGCGCTGACATCCTGTGTTCTAAGTGGTAAACAAATAATCTGCGCATGTGCCAAGGGTATTTTACCACTACATGTACTCTGTCTTTCCCGTGACGTCAACTCGGCCATGGGCTGCAGCCAATCAGGGAGTGATGCGTCCTAGGCAAAGAATAATTCTCCTTAAAAGGGGACGGGGTTTCCGCCATTCTCTCTCTTACTTGCGCTCTCTTACTTGCGCTCTCTTACTTGCGCTCTCTTACTTGCGCTCTCTTACTTGCGCTCTCTTGCTTGCGCTTTCGCTCTGGCGCGCTGGCGCGCTGGCGCTCTGGCTCCTAAAGATGTAAGCGGGGGGCCTTTCGTTTTTGGGGCTTGCGCTCCTGGCGCCTGAAGATGTAAGCAATAAAGTTTTGCCGCAGAAGATTCTAATTTGTTGTGTTCTTCCTGGCCGGTCGTGAGAACGCGTATAAGACATAACACCAGCACAAGATTAGGCTTATCAACATTCCATTATGGAGAAAAGAGAGACCCATAATGTCACACACATCTCAGGAAATCTATAAAGCAGTAAAATATTAAGGGGGAGAGGAATCAGTATAGTGATATATCCACTGATACTTGTCCAGCACTCAAATCACCCACTACTCAGGCCCAAGTAAAGAGTGATGAGAAAAACCAGTAAGACATTAAAAAGGCATGAAAGTGGGAGAAGGGCTTATGGATAAAGGAGTATGTGGGGTGTGGAGTGTGATAAGAGAACAATGGAGGATTTTAATCAAAAAATACCATATCTGTATATGCTTGTAAAAGATGTTTACCCAAAAGAATATTGAAAGTTTAGAGTAATTTATCTAGCTGCATATATATATATATATATATATATATATATATATATATATATATATATATATATGACATAGTATAGGATCAAGTAAACCACAGTTCTTGTCCAGTTGATTAATCCAATACCATCGTGTGACTGTCAAGTCAAATAAATCATGCTTGGATCATGATTTGTGAACAAGTTATCCAAACATTTCTGACATTATTTAGGCAAGTGTAATGTGTGAATGTAGTTATGTTTCTTAAATTAACTTTCTTGATGCAGGTAAATTATTGAATTTCCTAGCCCTTCATTTATTTCTCTGTTAATGTGTAGGTGAGCTAAGAAAAACTGTTATTTTTCCCCTTCAGCATATATCGAATTTTTGTTATTTTTTTCTATTGGCATCATATTGGGGGTGGGGGTGAGGATGGTAGCAGCATCCTAAAAATATACTTTATGCTTCTTTGCATATAGGGTGGCAACTTGATGCTATTTTGGACAATAATTATGAATAGATGACTACTGGGTGCAGCTTTTGTAGAAGTTATTGGGGTGATGAGGTATTTTCAGTAACAGGCTGATTCTAGATAGAGTTTCCCTTCTAGGTATGTATCCAAATTGAAGATGTACAGAAAGAGGTGAATCTCATATAACTTTGTTAGCTTATAAAAAAGTAAACATGTATTTGGTTCAAACCACTAGAATTTTTAATAAGTTTTGAACATAATGCTGACTTAAACAAATATGTTCTTGTTAGTGACTGTGCTTTTAGCCTATATCTATATCTATACACAAATACATACATATATATATGTATATGTATATATATATATATATAACATATGTATTGAATAATACCATATAATTGCATATCCATTGTTATAATGTTGAAATTTAATTGATATTACTATGAACACATAAATTTATGTATCAGAAAATGTTTCTATGACTAAGCTATCCTACTATTTTTGGCTGATAAATTTATAAAAGAAACTTAAAGTTTAAATATTTTAAATACAATTTTGGGAGGGTGTTGTTTTTCTACAGTTATATATTTAAAAAATCCATTTGTAAAAGATATTTGACATTTGATTTTTCAGGGTTAGTATCAGAAGCAGAATTAAATTCCATTATATTAGGAGTTAGCAACACACACACACACACACATACACACACATACGTGTGTGTGTATACATATATATGTGTGTGTGTACATTATATATATATATATTATATATACATATAAAATATATATATGCTACAGTTAGTGTTGGTTTTGATATTTTTCAGTAGTAAAGAAAAGTCAGAATTTATAAAAGTTATTTTATGTGAATTTGTGTTTTGCATATATATATATATATATATATATATATATATATATATATATATATATAAATAATGTGTGTCCAATGTTCACAGAGGTCAAAAGGAGCACCAGATATCCCAAACATAGAGTTACACAGATTGTAGTAAGCTTCAGTCTTGGTTCAGGGAATTGAACTTGGGGCCTCTGAAAGAGCCACAGGTACTATTCAATACTGCACTATTCCTTAAGCCCCAGAATTGTCATGATCTGACTGGAGAGTAAGAGATAATTAAAAGTGATTTGAAAAAAAATGTGATTTATTTAATAAATAATGACAGAGAAAAGAGGCAGGACCCAAGTGACTCAAAGACTCAAAAACTAACTGTAGATGTCTTGAGGTATGGCAATGGTATGAGGAATTTCATACATTTTACAGGTCTTTTATATATCAGACTAGAGAGATAGAGATAGAGATAGAGATAGAGATAGAGATAGAGATAGAGATAGAGATAGAGATATTACACTGAAAAAATATATATTTACACTGAAAATCACTATATTGTAGAGAAAAGACTTGTTTGAATTTATCAATAAATATTTTGTGGTTATGCTAAAGAGATGGCCCAGCCATTAAGAACACTGGCTGTTCTTTCCCAGATCTTGGTTTAATTCTCAACACCTCAATAGGAGCTCATAATCCACTTCTAACTCTAGTTTCAGGAATCCAATGTCCACTTCTGTCCTCTGTGGGCACCAGGCATACATGTGGTACACAGACAGAGGTATAAGCAAAATCTCTATCCATGTAAAATAGAAACAAATTATTATGTAGTGAAAATAGCTATATGTTGATTTAAATACAATGGTTTGCAATATATTCTGGACTGTATTTCTGGGCACTTGTATATATCTCTGGGCATTTGCATATATTCTGAAAATACATGTGAGAGATTGTGGGAATTTATTTTGATTGTCAATGTAAGACACAAACACACACACACACAAACACACACACACAAACACACACACCACAAACACACACACCACAAACACACAAAGAGAACAGTTTTCATAAATAAAACCTTTATGAATAAAAAAATATCCTAAACCTAGACATGCATTTTATATATCCAGCTTTCCAAATGCTAGACTGCCACTTTGCCCTTGGGATTTGGTGGCTAACACTAATGATCCTCTAGCTAACTGGGAGTGTGGCTTACTGCCATTGTCTAAGGAGAGCACCATACTACTTGTTGCTACCCAGTCTATGAAAAGATCAAAACTCAGATTTCAAACTGCGGTTTCCAACAAATGTCAATGTCAATTAGGCATGACTGTAATTTGTAACATATGCTATCACATGCTTGAGACTGAAGATAGATTCGATATGTATTTGTCTTGCTATGATTTAACTTTTCTTCCAACAGGAGATATGACATGGGATTTCAGTTAATGAGGGATGTACTTGTTAACTGGTATTTTATTAAGATTATTTCCCCATTAGTGTGTTTCCTCAATTTTGAATTTATTGCAACACACTGCTTACAAGATTGTGTTGTTGTGTTCCCTACATAAAGCTGTTAACATTTATTAAGAATTGGTTAAATCCACTTAATTATATTGCATCGTATATAATTTATTGATTTAATTACAAATGCAGTGTTTGTGGTAAAGTGGGAACCATTTTAAAAAGCATTTCAAGTAGTAGAACTAAGCAAAATCCAGACAGAGACAAGAATTATGCTTGTTAAAGAGTCATATCTGGCTCTTTTGGCTGCTAGTGTACATGCTGCTGAGTGCAAGCTGGAACACCCCATCGGCCAGTGTTATAATGGGTTGGAAGTACAGGGGAGGGAGGGAGGGATTCATTTTCACTTTCTCTGTTTCTTTGAATAAGATGATTCACACCCCTCGGAGCTCCTGCAGACCTCACTAGAAGCAATCTCAGAAAATACAAGGACTAGGTTGCAACCCTTGGAAACAGTTTCAGGGGTCACAGCAAAAAAGCAGTATGCTTTATGCGGAATCTCTTTCATAACTCTTTATGCATTTACAGCTCAGAAACCTCTGATGGGGTTAATTTACAATCTCCACGGGCATCCTGTTCCATTCTTAAATTAATTGTCTGAAATTTCTCATTTAGGGCTGCAACCTGCTTCTGAATTAACAATAGCAACAGCTGTGGGAGCTTACATTTGTTGGGTGTCATCCTTAGTTGTAGCTAACAGAAGCCATTCTAGCTACTTTCAGAAAGACAGTAAGGTTTTTGAATATCCTCGGTCTGAACACGTGGTTCCAGAGGTGTGTTGTATTTCCCCTAGATTTTGGAATAATTGAATATAGTGATGTATCTTGTGACTGAGACTGGGAGGGGGAGTGTCTCCTTATTCATTTCTCATTTTTTAAAAATTTAATCTGATTTTACAGTCCAGACTTTATCCACATCTCAGTCCACCCTCTTACTGTTCCACATACCATAGTCCTTCTCTGTTTCCATGAGGATGTACCCATACCCCCACTCCCAACCCCACTCTCACCCCACCAGACCTCCCCCCTCCTTGGGGCCTCCAGTCTCTTGATGGTTAGATGCATCTTTTCTGATTGAGTCCAGACCCAGCAGTCATCTGCTGTATATATGTTGGGGGACCTCATATCAGCTGGTATATCCTTCCTGGTTGGTGCCTCAGTGTCTGAGAGATCTTGGGGGTCCAGGTTAGTTGAGACTGCTGATCTTATAGACTCACCCTCCTCCTCAGCTTCATTGTAACTGTCAACTTGACCCAGTCTAGAATCACCTTGGAAAAGAGTCTTAATGAGAAACTCTCATCATCAGATTGGCCTAGAGGTATGTGTAAGTAGCCATCCAGAATGTTGTTAGTACCATTTCATGGCATGGACCCTGAGGTGCTTAAGAGTGAAGAATGCTAGCAAGCCACCAGGCATCACAGGTACATCCCGTCTCCCTGCTCTTGACTGAGGGTGAGGAGTGACCAGTTTCAGGTTCCTGTGCGTGGCCTTCCTGCAGGATGGATTGTAAACTTAAACCGTAAGCAACGAAACCCTGTCCTTTCTCCTCTAAGTTTCATTTCCTCAGGGTGTTTTATCACAGCAACAAAAATAAAACTAGGGAAATGTCTAAACCTGAAGTTCGTTGACACCAGGCATGCAGTTCTCCTTTGCAATATCTTGCAAAGGCTCAAAAGTTTGGGATGCTTTGACATTTTACATTTTGTATTTGCAGATTAGGGAGGCTCAAGTCCTACTAGTAAAATGAGATGGGCTATTATAAACGGCGATAGATAAAACTTTAAGAAGTATCTCCCCAAACTGTCACACAGAAATGGCCAAGCGGGATAGCCCAGTGTCTAACCTCTCACTAGTCCTGTTTAACACTGATTCTTTCTAGTGTTGTCCATATGTTTTGATTTCTAAGTTTTTCCCCCCTTTGTTGATATATTTTAATGTCCCAGTAGTTGTGTTCAGGTGATCCGTATTGTTTATTCATCACACTGGAAAGCACAAATATAGGAACATGCTTCAAGTTGGAAAAGGCTAATGATTTGCATTTTATTTGTAGATTCCTAACTTTCTACCATGCCACATCAGATGTCTGAAACTAAGCTTCAGAATAAGACCTATAAGAGAACTGGAGAGTAGATAACAACAGTAATGCCTTGTTCTTTGCAAGGGATTCCTCTAAGGATTTTACTTACCCTGCCAGCATTTGTATTGTCTAACAATCTGGTTAGTAAGTGGCATTATGCTATTTTAACTATGAATATATAAGGATCAACAAGATTAAGTGGAATTCTAGAGATTACCTACTCAATACCAAGATGAATTAAAGTGGAAATTCCTTTTATTTTTCCTTTATTCTTTGTTTAAATCATTCTGCTAGAGGAGCAAAAAAATATACAAAATTTTTATTATTTTTTCAAAATAGCATAGAAGTTGTTCGATATTATCTGAGTGTTCTCTAACAAAGTGTATGCTAAAGGTTATCTGCTCTGCTCATCCTCTATACTTCTCTGCCCATCAAATCTTTCCTTGCCCACCTATCTTCCCTACCTCTATCCCCCAAACTCCTTCCCCACTCCTGTGACTCCACTCCCATGGCACTTTATTCACCTTTAAGAAAAGAAATGTCTCCAGTTTGATATTTTCCAATAATGTTGCAAATATGCTTGATGACCAGAAGAGATGATTTTAATAGTGTCTGTTCTTTTTATTATAATTACTATTAGTAGAAACTATGATTGCTATCATAAATAATAGTAATGTCTAGGAAAGAATTGTAGATGGTGAAGTATTTTGAGTGGTTTTGTTTGCATACCCATACTAGTAAGTTAATAAAAGAATAAAAACGAGAGAGAATTATTACACTTTTCAAGCTGGTGTAATTTTTGAAAAATGAAATGTTAAGGTGTATAGTGGGTCCTTTCAGTTGTAAGTTTCAATTTCAGATTTTGAGGCTTGCTAGTTTTCAAGAGGTTTGCAAAGATTTCTTTAAGAAGTGATGTTTTATAGACAGTCATATATATTATCTATCATCTCACTATTTTTATGTGTATATATGTATGAGGGTATGAGTTTTTAAGTATTATGTTCATCCAGGAGCCCAGGGAGGCAGAAGCTGGCTTCCAATTTCCTGGAACTGGAGTCACAGGTGATTGTGAGATGCCATGTGGGTGCTGGAAACTACGTCTAGGTCATTTGCAAGATCCCCAATTAATCTTAACTGACAAGCTATCTCTTTTCCCTTTCCCAACATTTAATGTTTTTGGATAGTGTTCTCACATAGAAAATAGGTACAACATAAATTTACATTTGTCAAAGATTCCAAAAAAAATTATTTTGCATTAACCTCCAGCTTTTGAAAACTCCAAGCACCAATATAAAATGAGAGAGTAATGCTATACAAGCCATATTTTTCTCCTACATTTCAAACACTGTGCTTTAATTGTTTACTTAAAAACTTCTGTTTAAATGTGGAATTATGTGGTTTCACAGGGATTAGATAGAAACTGTTCCCAAAGTAGTGTAAGCCTTTCTAAAAAATTATAAATATTTATTTCAAAACAAATGTGTATTCCCAATCTCATGCATATTAGGGACTAATAATATAACCATGAGATCTCCATTTCTTTCAATGTTTATTCTCTATTTTCTTAACAATAATTTGTCTAACAGAAACAATGATGAAATAACACAACAGAATTTTGTTCAATAACATGGAAGCAGAAGTACATACCACAATGTGCATGAAATGGTTCTTTGAGACATAAATAAAATACACATTTCTGATTCTTCATATACATCTCAGAGTATAGTGTCAAGAATTGGAGGTTAGAGTTTGATCTGTACTGTAAAGAGATATTGGATTTTTATCTTGGAAGTCAAGGACCAGGATACTAGTAAAGACTAGTAAAGATGAAAGTCTGAGTCTGGAGAGATGTCTCAGAGTTAAGTGTATGTGTTCTTGCAGAGAAGTCAGGTTCAGTTTCCAGATCCCACTCCGCCACCACAACCTATGTAACTCAAGTTCCATATTGTGCACATAAAACTCACAAGTCTCTCTCTCTCTCTCTCCTCTCTCTCTCTCTCTCTCTCTCTCTCTCTCTCTCTCTCTCTCTCTCTGTCTCTCTCTCTCTTTCACAAACACACACATGCACATGCACACACACACCATTTCTCTCTTTCAAACTCATGACCTCTTTTTAATTAATTGTTGTTTTACACACACACACACACACACACACACACACACACACACACACACACACACTTCTTAAAGAGTACTTAGTTTCTAAGGTTCAAGGCTGGCCCTGATACTTTTCTGACCTAATCTTATGTATATTTTTAGTGAGCCCATAATAGTAATAAGATGATTATGAGCATTAAATGACTCAATATATAAGAAATGTTTAATACATAGTAACTTCTTATTTTAAAACATTTATTATTTCATGTGTATGTGTGTTTTTCCTAATTGCAAGTATGTGTATTATCTGTGAGCCTGGTGCCCATTGAGGGTAGAAGAGGGCCTCTGATTCCCTGGAACTGGAGTTATGGGTGATTTTGGGCAACTGTATGAGTTCTGTCTACTGACTCAAGGTTCTCTGCAATAGTGGCAATTCTCCTTAACCACAGAACTATCTCACCAGCCCTTTTTCTTGTTTTTAAAGTAAGCTAAGAATATGAAATAAAAACTTGCTCTTATTAAGGCTCCATACATATTTAAACAAAATATGACATGGTACTTAATTTTTTAAAAGAAAATAATAAACCAGGAATTAAAATACCCAGAGTCACTCTACTATAGGTGGAATAGACAATCATTTTCCAATTTTAGGCACACACTGCTTGCTAGAAATAGCAGGACTCCTAAGCATTCTTAGAAGGCTTTTCTGGAAGACCATAACTTCCCTGGGCATATAAAGAGCTACAGAGTGTGTAGTGGCTTGTATTCAACGTTCAGAGAAGTGCTCACTTTCAGCCTCAGCCCATGTGAGATGCTGGGAACATTTGTGGCCTAACACTGCTGTATGGCTTTTTATTACATGTGGACCTAAATCTGCTGTGTGGTTTTTTCACTACATGGGGCCTTAATGCTGCTATCCTGTTTATTTACTGTTATTTACTTATTTACTTATTTATTTATTTATTTATTTATATTATGTGTGGCCCCAATACATGTGTGGACCACAATATTAACTGTGATATGGCTATTTCTTTTGCCTCACTATATTTTTGATCCTGGATAGGTAGCCAGACTAACCCAACTCTGGTCATGTAGTCAGATTCCAGCCAGTTATTTGATGACTCTTCCGCATAAAACCTTCCATTCTTTTCTTAATTGGTTTTCATGTGCATTAAAAGGGAACTAATACTTTGTAGAATACATGGACAAATACATTTCTTTTCTCTAACAGCAATTTGCATAGAAAATGATTAGTTTGTTTTATAACAACCTTTCACTTTTTTTTTCTCAAATTGCAGCATCATTTAAGCATGATGAAATACACATTTAAATACCAAACTCACAGAGATTCCCTCTTGTATGGAACTATAGTTATCAATCAGATCAAACCATTTTCTTTGCTGTGAAACATGACCTTCTACTCCTCCCATCAGTGATTCCCTCAACAAGTCATTGTCTTTCTGATTTCTGTTGTCACAGATTAGTTTTGTCTGGCTTTTGAGCTTCATGAAATAGACAAAATCTATATGTTGACTCTATTCCTAACAATCTAATCCTTATCACCTGAGGTGACTGTTGAGAACTGAACTTAGGTCCCTTAGATGTAAGTACAGCAAGCAGTTTTAACCACTGAGAAATCACTTCAACCCCTATATATAATTTCCTAAGTATTATTCTTGCTTTAGAGAAAATCATTACTGACAACAAGCATGTGTTCTTTGACTTTGCTGTACACATTCATGTTCAAGTTGTTTGTTTATACATCTACCTGTTGGAATTTTCTCAACTTTCCTTTATTATAATATGAATATATATTAGAAGCCTTTGAACAACTAGCATTGTTACTGCTCTTGACTGAATACTTGAGAGATGAATGCTCTCCATGACATGAATTTATATTTATGATCTTTTAAAGAAAACTCTAAGCTCTAAACTAAAGTAACCATGCAATTTTATATTCTCACTAGTAATTTACTTGAGTTTTTAGTATGGTCTACACTTTACCAATAATATGTATGTTCAACCTTTATAATTTCAAATAGTCTAGTATTTGCACATTAGTACATATTTTAGATTTTATTTGTATCCACATGACTAGCAATGAAACCCTTTTGTATATTTTTGTCTCTCTCTTTTGTCTCTTTTGTTTAATTAATTAGACACCATTTTAAATTCCCCTTTCTATGCATCCCACATTTCCCAAGCCTATATTTGTCCCAGCTTTATGCCCTTTAATTGCAATACTTTTAATAATTCATTAAGTCTAGCTAATATTGTCACATGTGCTTGAGTGGGGGAAGGTCACTGGAGTGTGGGAATTTTTTCTATTGCTCATATACTCCAAGAAGTATGGTTCCCCCTCCTCTCCTCAGTGTGAGGTGGAGCCTAGAGATCATCTACTCAAGGTATGCCCTGAATGCTGACTTGCCTGTTCCTGTGCAACTGCACAGGTTACCATAGCTTCTGTGAATTTTTGAGGGTTATAGCTATGTCATGTCCAGTACCTAGCATTTCATGTCACTCCTTCTCATCCTCAGGCTTTTATTTTTTTCTTCCCATTTCTTCTTCAGTGATAAAGTTTGGTCTTGGGTGGTAAAAAGGTGATCTAGATATCCTGCTTAGTGCTGAACACCAACTCTTTCATTCACCACTGTGACCAGTTGTGCATCTCTCCATCTACAGCTATCTACTGTAGCAAAGATTGTTCACTGATCAAGGTGGGGAATAGCCCAAGTCTATGGGTATAAGCATAATATGTAGAATTTATTTTGGTATCATATCCAATTAGTAAAATTCAAAGGCAGTTATAGGAGGTTCTACCCAAATGGCCTCCTCAACCATTATTTTTTTTTTAAATTTATGTGTTTGGGTGTTTTATTTGAGTGTATATTTGTTCATCGAAGAGGTCAGAAGAGGGCTTGTATCTCTTGGAATTGGACACATAGAGGGTTGGAGCTGCCACTATCATGAAAACAGAATCTCCAACAAAGTAAAATGAGTGCTTAACTATTGATCTATCTCTCTAGTCCCCATCAGCAGTGGGCTTTTGAACATGATTACAATACAGGGCAAAAATATTTCTCCTGCATAGTGGGACTCAAATCTGAAAATGGTTAGTTACCCCCATAACAGACATGCTACACTTGTACCAACAGACACATCTTGCGTGGTAAGTTGGTGTTGTAGCATGCATGGTTCAGAGCTGGATGATTTGACCATTAATGAGAATGGGATCTTTGAAGTCACCTACTATCACTGTGTTGGTATAAATCAATGGCTTTATATATAGTTGCACTTGCTTTATAAAAGTTACTCTGACATTTGTTGTATATATTTTTAGATTACAGAAATGAATGTGAGTTCATCTTTATCTCTTCTACATTCTTTCACAACTCTTTTTGTCAGATACTAGAATAGTTGTCTGCTATTTCTTATATCCAACTGCTTAAAATAACCTTTTTATTCTATTGCCCTAAGATAATGTCTATATTTGGTGGTGAACTGTGTTTCTTACACATCAGGAAAAATAAAGGATGAATCTTGTTTTCTTTTTGTTTTTGGTTTTTTGTTTTCAAATTTATAAGAATTTACTAGAAGAGTTCTTACCAGTTATACCTACATAGGCAGTTTCATCAATCACAAATTAATACAACCTCTCATATAAATGGGCTAAAGAAAAAAATTATATTTTCTTTTTAGGTTTCATGGCAGTTTTATTCAAGTATTCTATCCACTCTGACCATATTCCCCCTCCATTACTCACCCCACATCTATATTCTTCTTCCGATTAGCACCCTTTCTCTTCCTAATTATTCCACCATCTAAATCTGTGTCATATACATACAAGTGTATACATCTGTTTTACAGGAAGCAGGAGTGGGTGTGTTGGTGAGAAAGGGAAGGGGAGAGGGAATAGCGGATATTTGAAGGGGAAACCAAGAAAGGGGATAACATTTGAAATGTAAATAAAGAAAATATCTAATTTAAAAAAGATGAATATTGTTTTCTGAATTAAGTTGCTACTGTGTGTCTTTTATTGGGACAGGAAGATCACCTTTATTGTTAAAAGATGTGTATTGTTTTAAATCATTTCGTAGATTTTGCTGCATTTTCTTAGACTCTTCTTGATTGTCTTCTCATAATTAATTCTTGTGGCCTTGTGGGTGTGTTAATTCTTTTCTTCACACAGTAGTAGTCATTCCAGTAACTTCTACAGTGCTGATTTAGTGGTTATAAATTCCTTCAATCAGTTTTTATCATGTTAGGTATTTATCCTTAAATTTGAATAGATATTTTTCTGCTGAGAATAATAGTCTGCATTGTCAATCATAGTTGTTCCAAGCCTGGCATACATTTTCCAGGCTGATTTTGGTCTTAAATATATCTTTTAAAAAATCAAGTGTGATTCTGGTGGACAAGCTTTAATTTGACCATTTTGTCTTAATATTTTTAATACTCACTTTTGTCATTGTTTTTGATTTTTTGTTTTTAATAATATGTGATTGGGAGTTTTTTTTTTTTTTTTGTCTTGTCTGTTGGTACTTAATTGGCTCTTATACCTGGTTGGACATCTCTTTTCCTAGAGTTGAATTCTTTTTGTTCTATAATTTTATTGAAATATTTATTGAATATTTTATTGAAAAAATTTTCTATGCTTTTGGTGCAGTATACTCCTTCTTCTATGAAAATAGCTGAAAGACTTTTTCTTTTGTGTTATCTTAGAGTAGTTCCATGTTCTATTCATATTTTTTAAAAATACTCATTGATATTTACAATGAGAACAAATTTCTCCATCTGGTCTTCTGGCTCTGACATGGTTTTTCATATGGTCCTTTCTGTTGGTGAGGCTTTTCATGGAGCTGTAATCCTGCTTATTGATTTTTTACCCCCTGCATCATTTGACTTTTGGTTTTCCTGTGCAATTTTTCTTTTGAATTCAATTTTTACCTATTGCATTGACTTTCTAATTCCATTCTATTCTTTGTAATCTCTTTGTGGAGTGCATCATGTATTCCTTAGGTCATTTGAACTTCGTTGTAATTATTCTTTTAAATTTTTGTGTGGAAGATGTTCTATATTATTTTCATAGTATCTATTACTATGGGAGTAATACTCTTAAAGGGGAATATGTCTTGCCTCTTGTTTTTGTTTCTACACTGAGACACCCATCTCTGGAATTAAGGTGTCAGTTGAGTCCCCCCTACACACACACCCTCTTTATGTCATCTCTGACAATCAGCTTTGTCCTGTGTCAGCTCAGACCACTCTGCCTTGGTCTGCAACTTCAGCTATGAGTTGTGCAAGGGTCTGATATGCAGACATATCCATTTCCCAGCTTGGGTCCAAAGTTTCTGCTGAAGTGTGTGGGAAATCCTGAATTCCCCTTGATACTTTCTGCAGTTTGGTCTGCTCTCCACCCAGGGTCTGCAGCTTTCACTCTGAAACCACAGGGAGCTGTTGAAATTGTGTCTCTTCATTTTGTGAGGTGCCTAGTCAGGTCCTACTCCATCCCTTCTCCCCTTTTTTACCTTTTTTTTTCCTTTTTTTGTTGAAAGGGTTGCTTATCTGTTCTTAATTTACTCTTTTATCTGATAGACTATGTACACTGTATGTGGGTAAATATAGAGTTATAATTTGCCTCATTTGTAAGGTCTTTTTGCTTTCTCAATGCCATCATCTGAAGGGCAAATTTTTTTAAAAAATTTTTATGATGTTCAGTCACTTCTGCTTTTTTCTTTCTATTCCTAACTGATTGGTTCTATATAAGAATGTCTTCAATTTCTCAGGTTTTAAAGACTGTCACTCTACATTGTTATACAAGTTGCTAAAATTTTGGTTTTTATATTTAATTCTATGATGCACTTGGAGCTAATTCTTAAAGGAGAAGTGGCAAAGATCTATATCCTTTTTTTGTGTATTCATAATTTTGTTCAGGAAAAATCATTTCTATCATGTGTTTATCTGGTATATATCTTAAAAATCCATAAGTACTCAAATGTAGATCCATTTCTGAATTTTCTCTGCTATTGAATTGTCTTGATCACTGTTTCTTTAAAGTAGCTCATAGTTATCATTCTTTGTTTTAAAAAATACTTTAAAATATTTTCGTTCTATTAGGTCTTATGCATATTTTAAAAACATTTTATCAAATAGAACAAGAGTTCCTGTTTAATTTTTGATAAGTACTTTATTGAACCCATGAGATAATTTCAGGAGATTATCTATCTTAAAAATATTGTCTCACTGTCTCTGAAACTGCTGTGGGTATTTTTAAATGCTCTTAGCAATGTTTTGTGGTTCTCTGCAAAGCAATCTTGGATGTCTTTTGTTGGATTTATTCCTAGGTCTTTTATGGTAATTATATCATGTAAAAATAGGGAACTTATTTTTTGTGCCTGTTAAGTTTATGCCCGTTTTCTTCCCACCCACTTAAATGATGGCTGCCTTCTGTTTTGCTTTTCTGCCAGCATAAATCCAGTTTCATGACTATGTCCTATCTCACTTCCAATGGACCTAATACTGCAGAATTGGGTTTTTCATATTTTTCTTTGTAACTTATTTACACTATGCATGCAAGAAGGTTATGAGTTCATAAAGTCTTTTTCTTATTTTCAGAAATGAGCACTATTTTTAACCATTATTTTTACACTCATAGCAAAGAGAACTGTTCCTAAATTTTTAAATTTAATTTCATTATTTCCATTTCAGAATTAATTGTGATTTTTAGTATAAAAGTTTTCATTCATTTATGAGAATTTTAATTGAGAACATGCTTTGTAAGTTTTTTAAAAGATTTATTTTGTGTGTATATATTTGTCTGTGATTATCTCAGTGTATCGATCTATGTACAGAATCTATGTGCAGTATCTATGAACAGCATCTATGTGCAGTGCCTGTCAATGTCAGAGGATGTTTAATCTCCTGGATCTGGAGTTACAAGAAATTGTTGTTACCTATGGATATAGGGAACTGAACCTTGGTCCTCTGGAAAAGCAGAAAATGCTCTCAACCACTGAGTGATCTCTACAGCCCAAGTTTGTTTGTTTGTTTGTTGTTGTTGTTGTTGTTTTAATTTGTAGAATACTTTTGAAAATGTACCATACAAAGTAATGAGTTTCAACAACAACAAAAAAAAGTTTCTTTTGTTAATTTTACTTTCATTTGCTAGTGGATATCAATTGTAGATAGTTTCTGGGTTAGAAATGAGGACATATGTCCAGTTCTCCTCTCAGTGTTAGGATATTTTGGCACAGACCTGGGTAGGTCTTGTGCAGGCAGCCCCAGTCTCTGTGAATTTATATGTGAGTCAGTCATGCTATGTTTCCGAGGCCTTATTTCCTTGGGGTTGCTCAACTGCTCCTCTGCAGCCCAGATTTCCTTGAATGCTGAGGGGAGGGATTTGATAGAGACATCCATTTTGCTAGTGTGTTCCAAGGTCTTTCGCTCTGTACATATTATCTGGCAAGAGGTCTCTGTATTTGTTCCCAACTACTGTAGAAGGAAGCTTCTCTGATGCTGGTTGAGAAGGCACTGATATTTGAAGATAGCAAAATGTTGTTAGGAATGACTTTATTGCATTTTCATACTGTTCTTTTTAAAAAATTTTTAATTAGGTGTTTTCTTCATTTACATTTCCAATGCTATCCCAAAAGTCCCCCATACCGTACCCCCCACTCCCCTACCCATCCACTCCCACTTCTTGGCCCTGGCAATCCCCTGTCCTGAGGCATATAAAGTTTGCACAACCAATGAGCCTCTCTTTCCAGTGATGGCCTACTAGGCCGTCTTCTGATACATATGCAGCTAGAGACAGGAGCTCCGGGGGTACTGGTTGGTTCATATTGTTGTTCCACCTATAGAATTAGAGATCCATTTAGGTCCTTTCGTACTTTCTCTAGCTCCTCCATTGGGGGCCCTGTGATCCATCCAATAGCTGACTGTGAGCATCCACTTATGTGTTTGCTAGGCCCCTGCATAGTCTCACAAGAGACAGCTATATCAGGGTCCTTTCAGCAAAATCTTGCTTGTGTATGCAATGGTGTAGGCATTTGGGGGCTGATTATGGAATGGATCCCCGGATGTGGCAGTCTCTAGATGGTACATCCTTTTGTCTCAGCTCCAAACATTGTCTCTGTAATTCCTTCCATGGGTGTTTTGTTCCCAATTCTAAGAAGGGGCAAAGTATCCATACTTTGGTCCTCATTCTTCTTGAGTTACATGTGTTTCGCAAACTGTATCTTATATCTTGGGCATTCTAAGTTTCTGGGCTAATATCCACTTATCAGTGAGTACATATCATGTAAGCTCTTTTGTGATTGGGTTACCTCACTCAGGATTATGCCCTGCAGGTCCATCCATTTGCCTAGAAATTTCATAAATTCATTGTTTTTAATAGCTTAGTAGTACTTCATTGTGTAAATGTACCACATTTTCTGTATCCATTCCTCTGTTGAGGGGCATCTGGGTTCTTTCCAGCTTCTGTCTATTATAAATAAGGCTGCTATGAACATAGTGGAGCATGTGTCTTTCTTACCACTTGGAACATCTTCTGGATATATGCCCAGGAGAAGTATTGCAGGATCCTCCAGTAGTACTATGTCCAACTTCCTGAGGAACCGCTAGACTGATTTCCAGAGTGGTTGTACAAGCTTGCAATCATACAGATCTTTCACTTGATTTCCCCTTGATTTCCTTTTGTTGTCAAATTGCTCTGGCTAGGACTTCAAGTACAATGTTGAATAGGTAAGGAGAAAGTGGGCAGCCTTGTTTAGTCCCTGATTTTAGTGGGATTGCTTCCAGCTTCTCACCATTTACTTTGATGTTGGCTACTACTAATGATCTTACAGTACAAGCCATTGCTGTTCTATTCAGGAATTTTTCCCCTGTGCCCATCTTTTTGAGGCTTTTCCCCACTTTCTCCTCTATAAGTTTCAATGTCTCTGGTTTTATGTGGAGTTCCTTAATCCACTTATATTTGACCTTAGTACAAGGAGATAGGAATGGATCAATTCACATTCTTCTACATGATAACTGCCAGTGGTGCCAACACCATTTGTTGAAAATGCTGCGTTTTTCCACTGAATGGTTTTAGCTCCCTTGTCAAAGATCAAGTGACCATAGGTGTGTGGGTTCATTTCTGGGTCTTCAATTCTATTCCATTGGTCTACTTGTCTGTTGCTATACCAGTACCCTGCAGTTTTTATCACAATTGCTCTGTAGTCCAGCTTTAGGTCAGGCATGGTGATCCCACCAGTTTCTTTTATCCTTGAGAAGAGTTTTTGCTATCTTAGGGTTTTTTTTTTTTTTTTTGTCATTACAGATGAATTTGCAGATTGCTCTTTCTAATTCGTTGAAGAATTGAGTTGGAATTTTTATGGGATTTCATTGAATCTGTAGATTGCTTTTGGCAAGATATCCACTTTTACTATATTGATCCTGCCAAACCGTGAGCATGGGAGATCTTTCTATCTTTTGAGATCTTCTTTATTTTCTTTCTTCAGAGACTTGAAGTTCTTATCATACAGATCTTTCACTTGATTTCCCCTTGATTTCCTTTTGTTGTCAAATTGCTCTGGCTAGGACTTCAAGTACAATGTTGAATAGGTAAGGAGAAAGTGGGCAGCCTTGTTTAGTCCCTGATTTTAGTGGGATTGCTTCCAGCTTCTCACCATTTACTTTGATGTTGGCTACTGGTTTGCTGTAGATTGCTTTTATCATGTTTAGATATGGGCCTTGAATTCCTGATCTTTCCAAGACTGTTATCATGAATGGGTGTTGGATTTTGTCAAATGCTTTCTCCGTGTCTAAGGAGAGGATCATGTGGTTTTTGTCTTTGAGTTTTTTACATAATGGAATGCTCCAAATGCAAGTGTACTGTTCTAATTCGATTCTCTCCAGCAATACCCTCCTTCATTTATTCAACTTTACTCTAACTAACTCAAGAGTAGATCCCCTTCCTTCTTCCAAATACCTTCTGCTTTTATTTCTTTACCTTCTCTTCTCACTACTCTTTTTATTTTTTTTTAATTTAATCTTTTTTTTTTTTACACTCAAGATTTTATCCCCCTCCCGGTCCACCCTCTCACTGTTCCACATCCCATATTTCCTCCCCCACTTGTCTCCAATGGGATGTCTGCCCCCCCAACCTCTAATCCACCAGACTTCCCCACCCTACTCCCTGGGGCCCTAATCTATTGAGGTGTAGATGTATCTTCTCTGACTGAGTCCAGATCTGGCAGTCATCTGCTGTATAGGTGTTGGGGGGCTCATATCAGCTTGTGTATGCTTGCTGTCTGCTTGGTGTTCTAGTGTTTGAGACATCTCGGAATCCAAGTTAATTGAGACTGCTGGTCCTCTTACAGGGTCATCCTCTTCCTCAGCTTCTCCCAGCTTTTCTCTAATTCAGCCACAGGAGTCACCAGCTTTTGCCAATTGGTTGGGTATAAATAATCTGCATCTGACTCTTTCAGCTGCTTGTTAGATCTTTCAGAGTGTTGTCATGATAGGCCCCTCTTTTCTGAGCACTCCATAGCCTTAGAAATAGCGTTAGGCCTTGGGGCCTCCTCTTGAGCTGCACCTCCTTTCCCTCAGGCTCTTCTCCATTTTTGTCCCTGCAGTTCATTCAGACAAAAACAATTATGGGTCAGAACTTTTGACTATGAGGTGGCAACCCTATCTCTCACTTGATGCCCTGTCTTTCTGCCAGAGGTGAGCTCTACAAGTTACATTTATCCACTGTAGAGTGTTTTATGTAAGGTCCCTTCCTTTGAGTCCTAAGAGTCTCTCACCTCCCAAGTCTCTGGTACATTCTGGAAGGTCCTCTCACCTCCTACCTCCTGAGGTTACCTTTTCCCAGTCTTTCTACTGGCCCCCAGGGCATCAGCCCTTTTCCTCCACCCAATACTTCTCTTAAAATGCCTTCATGAATCCCTTTCTTCCTTTATGAAATCCTACACACATTAACAACAATGTATCATTTAAGTCTAAGGATAAATATGGTTTCATTTTCCCAACTCTGACATTTGTTTAAAGTAATGATTTCCACTTACATCCATTTGCTGGAAAATGTCATAATTTTATTTTTATTTATGGTTGAATAAAATTCCATTCTATACATGTACCATCTTTATTCATCTAGTGGTGGATATCTAGTCTGGTGGACTTTTGCAGGTATTGTGAATAGAGCACCAGTAAACATGCATTCCCATGTCTTTTGGCCATATACATAGATTTGTTTGTTAGGAAATCTCTATATTCTTTCTTTTTTCTATAGAGTAAATGCACCTATTTATACTCCTACCAGAGGTTAGCAAGTGTTAGTTCCCCTTTTCACATGTATGTGCCTCAATGCCTGCCGTTCTGACTAAGTCAGATGGAATCTCAACACAGTCTGACTGTTATTTTGTGTACTTTATCATATAGTCTAAATATTAATTCTCCATCATGAATACCTGTCAGAAATTCCCTTTCTTGTGCATAAGCTTTCTTATGTTGGTTTGATATGTGTGTGTGTGTGTGTGTGTGTGTGTGTGTGTGTGTGTGTGATAAAGTCTCACTCTGGGATGCTGGCTGGCATGGAACTGACTATGTAGACCAGGTTGAACAACTGTATGCAGCATTTCTCATGTCTCCAACATCCACGTACTGAAGTAGAATTACAGGTGTATGCCACCATACTTACTACTTGTATGCATCAGTCACTGTTCAGTCTGAAAGCAGAAGCATTTGAATAGATGCATATTGGTCTTTGAAAGTATCCAACATTGTGTGCTGAAAGCAAGTTCCTATAGTATTGATGTCCCGAAGTCCTGCCCATGTCTACATCTATCTTTTGACAAACATTTAAACTCATTAAGGGTATATAAAATGGTGGGTATACAGTATTAATTTGGGAAAATATGAGTACATATGGAAACATTCTACAATTCATGTTGTCCTGCAATTTTATATCATACATTGGTGTGTTCTCTTGTGCTCTCAAATATCATTGTAGATCTTAGCTGTGATTAGCTGCATAGTAGAGCGGATCTCTTAGGTATATTCCTTTCTCTCTAGATTAAGAGCTACACACTGATTGCTGGGAACCAAACACAAGTAGAGCCACAGTACCCAAGTCTTAGTTTATAATTTGTTTCTAAAATGTTATGTCAATCAAATGAGCTGAGAAAAAAATCCTGGAGTTAATTAATATAGTATGTGTATACATGTTTGGATTCAGGAGACATAGTAACATTTGTCAAGCTAAAATTTAGTTATAGGTTCTCATTTCAGGACTAAAGTTGAAGATAGTTATAAGTCTGAAAAACTAAGTAGTCCTTGGAAAAAAGTGTGTTACTTTTCATAATAGGAGTAAAGCATGTAGACATTAACTATTAGAGTCTAATAAGTATGTTTTCTGAGAATGTATAAGATCATATAATTAGTATACATTTAAAGAATATTTAATAACCATAATACACAAAGTTATGATATGTAGTAGGGAGCAGAGTTCCATTTTCTTTCTGAGATTAGTATTCTTCACACTCTAATAAATCAAAGAATTGGTTCTATACTGATTGAACTTCAACTTTCCTTGTTTGGAGCTTTTGAAATTATTATTTTGAACATTCTTATTTGATATAGTTTCATCCCACCTGTACCTTATAACAGTGTTTGCATGAGTTATAAATTTAAATTTTCTTGGGTAATTCATTAACTATATTTTGCATGCCTTTGGTGTCCTGGGAATGTTGATCATGTGTATTTTGGGTATCATTTTAACATTGACAATGTTTAGGAGATTTTTAAATAAAATTCAATTAGATTTGTGTGTTGCAATTTGAGATCTGGTATCAAATTTAATAAAGAAACTGTGTATATATGTGTGTTGAGGGGAGTACCATATAGACTCTTGCAGTACCTAACATGAGCAATTATACTGTGTGGTCATTGTTTTTCCTCTGTTGTTTTTCCAGTGGTTGTTTGTCATATTCTGACCAAATCACACTTATCTTGACCAACTGTTAAGGTTTCATTTAATAAACACATTTACAATACCTTGTGTATGGTTTGTAATGTATTAGAATATGGTACAAATAATCAAATAATAACCTTTTTATAAACATAAATGACTTTGAGATTAATATATGATGCTGGAGCTGGAGAGAGGACTTAGAAGTTAGATCACTGCTGTTCTTCCAGAGGATCTATGCTCAAATCTCTCTACCAGGGCTCACATCAGTCTGTAACTCCAATTGCAAAGTATTCAACACTTTCTTCTGGCCTCTACAGTCAAACAGCACACACACACACACACACACACAAACACACACACACACACACACATGTATCTATGTATGTATGCATGTATGTATGTATGTATATGTGTGTGTGTGTATATATATATATATATGTATATGTATATGTATATGTATATGTATATGTATATATGTATATATATATATATATATATATATATATATATATATATATATATATATACTCACACATATACATAAACCATAGGAGTTAAAGTGACATAAGGGGCCATTCTGACATGCCTGGTGGAGTGAACTTTAACCTGTGTGAAGTACAGAAAGAAATACACAGCTAAAAGTCTGGGCCCAAAGAGAGGGATGAACCAAGGAAGCCAGGTCATCATGCTGCAGAGCTCTGTGGTGACTCAAATGTCATGGCAGACACTGAATTTAATAAGTAAGTGTATAAAGAGCTCCACAGATGATAGACAGGTGGCCGTGTCTCTGCAGGCTTGTGTGATTTACATTGATTTTGTCCATTCCTGCCTCATCAATCTTCATTCTTCTGGGCTTCCTGGAAATAAGGAAAGTTTTATAAATTAAGTTATACCTCAACTTTTTAGAAATCTTATTTCTTACAGATGAGAAAATCTTAAGTAGTTTAGGATAATTTACCTATTCATTTGGTTTTCTGAAAAATTTGTTCTGCTATTGAACTAGACTGAATTTCTGATTTAAATGAGATAAAATAATATTGAAATCAACTGAAAGAAGTGAGAAACATCAGTTAAACAATATATATATATATTATCTTTCCATACATATATACACATATATATATCATGAATAATTAGACATATCTATATGGAATATGTATAAATTCATAAAAGTTGCTAGCATATATATGCATATATATCGGCATTTTATGAGATACAATCTTGAAAATAGTATAGAAAGGGAACATTTGTACTAAAATTTCACTTCTTAAACCTTTTATCCTTTGATTACAGAACTAAATGAAACTTACAGAACTAAATGAAATTTTGTTGCTCTAAGGCTGAAAATAATTTAACAAACAAAACAAACAATATCATAATATGGCCTTCTCATGTCTTTATTGGCCATTAATATTGATGGACACAATAATATGATTAAAGTAATTATTTATTCAAAATCATTTGAAAATCATTTATTCCTCTGCTATCCTTTTGTTTATTCTTTCATTAAATACCTGTGCTTATGTAGTCTTATTCATTCAGTATTTATTAATTCATAATAAAAATTGCTGTAAGTCAAAAACTAGCTAGTTTAACCTTTTATAATTTATAATTATTATTAGGTATCTCACTTTAGTATCATCTTAGTAAAGAACATGAAGTTATGGTCTGTTGGCTTTTAAATTAGATTATTATTTAATTCTCATTAACTAAATTTGTATAAAATTCTTCAAAATTGTTAAATAATTGTAAGTGTGTAAATGTGGGAGGGGACAACCAGTTCTACAGAGTTGTCCTATGATCTCTCTATATGAGCTATGGTACATGTTCCTTCCCTACCCCATCACATTGAACACAACAATAGAAACTAAATAAATAAAAATTTAAAATAATCTCTCATTTAGTAAACAAGAGAAGAATGTCTCTTTGTCACTGATCATTGGGAGGATATAAATACTCTCCTCTGTCCTGTGTGAAGATTGCCAGGTTTTTCTTTGCACTGAGGAATGAAAGTCTGGATGTATTTTCTCTAGTTTATATTCTCATATTACTTCCTTACTGATGCCATTAAACATTATTTTCTATTTTTTTGTGAGTTCCTTCCCAGAACTTGTTTAATGTGTACCAGCTGGGAGGTGTCAGCAGACTTTCACATTTTTGGTATTTTCAGGAGGATCTAAAACAAATTTACCATAGGCTGGACACAGGAATAATTTTCATGTTATCTATCTTATTGAAAACCCATTTGGCCTAGCAATATTGTTTGCATAACTGGAGCCAGACTCCATTTATATTGCAGTTGGCAAGTTTTTAACAAATTCCTTTTGTTTTAAGAAATAAGTGTGGTCTGAATATATGAATCACTCAATGTGATTTATACTACTGTTACCTTAGAGTAAATTGGAAAATTGCAGTAGGAGAGTTCCTTCATCAGATTCCACAAATGTCTGAAGTTCTGAAGTAAGAAAAAAAAAACTGATAAAAGGTTCGCAGTGTTAACACTTTTTACATTGTAGATAGTCAGACATTGAGTGTAAGTAGGGTCTTAAATATGAGTAATTCAGCAAGAACAAAAGTTTATGACATCCTAACCTATCAACCAACTTTGATATCTACTTCTTCTTCTTCTTAGCACATCTAATGCATCTAGACAAAATTTATTGCTCAGATAGGACATATAACTATGCAACTTTTACTTTTCCTGTTAACATTGTAATATTTGTGGATTTTATAATGCATATTTTTCAGAGGTTTGCATGTGAAGTTACAGGTAATATGAGTATTGAACTGTCTGCAAGAGTCAGGATAGAAGCATCTCTCTTTATATACAGCTCCACATAAGTGGATTCTCATGCATAGCAATAACCCTACACTCTCCACAAAATGACTGGCTTTGCAACATAGCCTCTTCATGGAATGATCATATCACATACCAGGCTGCTATGAGACTTGAACTTCTTACCTACAAAAATAAAAAAAACAAAAATGTTGTCTGTGAAATATAAGAATAGCTCTTTGTGATGTCACAGAGAGGCAAAATGGCAACCCTTATCCACAAGTCTCTCTGCTCCTCTTTCAAACATTGTCAAAGGCAATATAATAGTTAATATTATCAACTTCACTGGATAAAAGAAGGGAACCCTTTACACATGCTGTGAGTACTCTTCTATGCTAGGGTAATTGTGGTGGGTAGACTCACAATAATAATGGTGATTATAATAACCACATTCCCTAGGCTATATATACACAGAAGGCTAACTGAACAGAAGGTATCCACTTTGCTTTTTGATGCCAAAACCAATTGACCAGCTGTCACAAGCTCTTGATGGTCTTATGGTGGACTTATGGTGCACTGTGCCTTGATTTGTGAGCCAAATAAATCCTCCCCCCTTCAACATGCCTTTCTCAGAAGAGTTTATAGTCCCAACAGGAAAAGTAGCCCAGGGAAGCAGTAAATACAACCATTTTCAGTGCTTCTTCCGTTAGAAGAGTCTTTGGATCTTCCTTTTGTCTGATAAATGTCTACCTTAAGTCCTTGTTAATTATTTGTAACTTAAAATGTAAATGTTCTAATTATATCTTTGCACAGGGGCCTGAATAACATTAAATAGACATCGCACTTCTCAGCAAGGAGCTAAGGATGCAGTGGTTTATTTGTTGGTTTTTGTAGACATTTGCTAGGTTGGGCTGGTTTAAGAGCTACATTATAACTGCTCATACCTTACTCTTCACTCTATCCCCAGCATCAAGCACAGAGAACATGTTCAGGTTGTGTGGCGTCAAATAGAAGCCATTCTATTTGAGCAAGCTTTATTTAAATAGATCAAGTTCAAGAAACATCTATCTAATGAATATGTATAAGAGTTATCCTCATTGCTGGTGTCTTTGAGGAATATAATCCCCTGTCATCCTCCCTGTAATGTCTGGTATGCAAGTCATCCCACTGTAAGGAGGGCTCCAGACAGAGGAGAGAGATGGTATCATAGTAAACATTACCCTTTGACTAAATAAGAGATGGGGGTTGTGGGGAGACTCTTTCACAGTTTCATTGACTAACCAAAGCAGCTTTTAGTTGGAACTGACTAACCTCCTTTTCCACTTTAGTATGCAATTTTCACATGAGCTGAGAAAGTCTATTTTAAAATCATTTCACAATTTCCTAACACAATCTGGAAGCTATTTTGGAGGTGTCTTATTCCCAGAAGAGTAAATGCTAAATGAATGTATTAAAAATTACTTTGTCCCATAATCAGCCTCCAAACTGTGACACCATTGCATACACCAGCAAAATTTTGCTGAAAGGACCCTGATATAGCTGTCCCTTGTGAGACTATGCCGGTGACTAGCAAACACAGAAGTGGGTGCTCACAGTCAGCTATTGGATGGAACACAGGGCCCCCAATGAAGGAGTTAGAGAAAGTATCCAAGGAGCTAAAGGGGTCTGCAACCCTATATGTGGAACAACAATATGAACTACCCAGTACCCCCGGAGCTCGGGTCTCTAGCAGCATATGTATCAGAAGATGGCCTAGTCAGCCATCACTGGAAAGAGAGGCCCATTGGACTTGCAAACTTTATATGCCCCAGTATAGGGGAACACCAGGGCCAAGAAGTGGGAGAGGGTGGGTAGGGCAGTGGGGGGTAGGATGTGGGGGAATTTTGGGATAGCATTAGAAATGTAAATCAAGAAAGTACCTAATTAAAAAAAATTACTTTGTCTTAAAGATACAGGGAATTAGCACCAGTTTGACCTAGCAATATTGTTTCATCATTTAGAATTTTAATTCACATATTTTATAAGTCAGGTAATAAGTATATAAAGTTTGAATCACCAATAAGAATTTCTTTTTTATTTATTTGTGATCTGACAAAAGCATGTTGGAAATATCCTTGCCTGCTATCAAGAATACATTTTCATACATCTTTTTATAACAATGACACTGACAAGAAGTATATATCATTTATTACAGAGATAGAATTGCTTCATTTATTTATTTATTTATTTATTTATTTATTTATTTTGCCTCTTAGGACTCTGAAAATCAAGCATGACTTCCTGGAAATACCAAAATAGCAAACATATCCTGGATACTATCCTGGAAACTATTGTTTTGCTGAAGTATAAATGGTTCTTGGTGATAATTCTTTTTTCTTGTGGTTCACCTAACCTACTTTTGGGAAGATGGTTAAGATACTGGCATCCAGAGGCCATTTTCACTACAAATTAAGAATACCAATAATGGTAGTGGCTTAGTATTTAAAATAGCTCCCAAGTTATTGGGTGGCCATTGTTGATAACAAATGGCTTGGCTAAAACAAGCATATCCATGTTCATGGCACAGAGACAGGAGTGCTGATCCTCGCATCCACAGAATGTGTTGTCATTATCCCTTGACACATGTTCTCAGAGAAACTAGGTACTAGCTTGGAAAATCTTTCATTACTTTCTTTATATCCAACTCATCTGAAGCAGCTTCCATCCCTACCCCAGTTAAAAAAATCTGTCCATTGATGTTACTTTCTAGTTACTGTGTCTAAGTATAATGTCCACATTTGGATTGCTCGGGATTTCCTGCGCATTTTCTTCTAACAGAATCCTGTTTGCTATGTACTCCACTTTTATAGTGTTTTGAGCAGTCAATGATATAGTATTTCTTTCTTGCCTCAAAAATTTGTTTTCCCCTAGAACAATTTGTGACCGTGAAATTTATTTTAAAATGACCTCTTCCCAAAATAGGATCTTACCTTACAGCTTTAGTCAATAAAATTTGTACTTCTGACATAATTAAAGTATGCATTTTAGTCAATAGACAAGAATTGCGTTTTATGCTTTTCAATTAAAATTCCAGCTTATCAAAGGGATGGTGCCTAGCACTAAATACGTGCCGTGTGTTCATAGCTGAATAAAATATTTTTAAAAACATTTGATTTGTCCAAAAGTGCTCATCAGTAAACAATGAAGTCCTTACATCCCTTTCCAAAAAGTGGATCTCATACTGTAAAATCATAAACGTTAAAAAAGCACGAGTTCTGTGCTTCTATGAAAGCCTGTGTCTGTCATTTGCAGTCATCTGAATTATAAGTAAACTTTTCCCATTTTACTACTTAAAAGTATTTTTCCAACACATGGATATTTCTCATTGTATTATTTATTTCTAATTTATATTGAATTATAGTATAATATATTAATTTGCTATTTTGATATTCACTGAGTCTGCCTAAATCTTTTTAGTTTTTCTTTTTTCATTGGATATTTTCTTTATTTACATTTCAAATATTTTCCCTTTCCAGGTCTCCTCTTCTGAAGTCCCCTATCCCCCCCCACACCCTCCCTTTATGAGGGTGCTCCCCCAACCCACCCACCCACTCCAGTCCTCCGGCTCTGGCATTCCCCTACACTGGGGCATCAAACATGCTCAGGCCCAAGGGCCTGTCCTCCCACAAACCTATGGTTAGATTTGGTAATAGCACTGCATGTATTTTTCATTTCTCATATCTATAATTTCTACAAGTTTCACAGATAAGAATCTATATTTCCTTCACTTTGAGAGATATTTTAATTGAAAAAGATTCTTCTCTCATACAATACATCCTAACCAGTTTCCCCTCCCTCCACTCCACCTTTCCCAACAATGCCTGCCACCTTCCCTCTTCCACATATCCACTCCACAAAATGAGCAGGCTTCCCAAAGGCAACAGCCAAACAGGACAAAATAAAATACAAAAAGACAAAGCAAAAGCCCTCCTACCAAGGCTGGATAAGGAAGAAATATAAGGAAAACAATCTTATAAGCAGGTAAAAGCATCAGAGATCCATCTGTTCCCACAGTTAGGAGTGTCACAAGATCATCAAGCTAACGGCCATAACATATACATAGAGGACCCTGTGCTTGCCATTTCAGTCTCTGTGAGCCCATGTGAGTCCTGCTTAATTGATTCGGAGGACCATGATCACCTGTTATCTTCAGTCTCCTCTGAGTCTTACAGTCCTTCCTCCCCCTCTTTTGCAGGCTTCTTCTGATCGCCAAGGGGAGGGAACAAATGGAAACCTCCAATTTAGACTTTCTTTCTGCCTTCTGAGCAGTTTAAGTTTCATATATGTTTTAATCATATTCCTCTCTTCCTCAGCTCTTCACAGATCCATAGCCTCTTTCCCACACACCAGACTTTAGGTCATTCATAGCATCATGTGCCTGAATATGAAACTGTTTAAACATGTCATTCACTGTAAGTTTGACACTAGAGTTATCATATTTTGTTGGATCATGTGGATCCAATGACATCATCAGTTACTCTAGTCCTGAAGATAAATAATCTTCACATGTCAGTGTCTTCTCTAAGTATTGTATAAGCTTCCACCGAAGTCCACACAGTATAAACTTATTTCTAAGTACATCCCTCACAGGTGCTGTTAAGAGGCTTATTGTCTGCTTTCTTTTTAAGAAAGTTCATTGTCAGTTTATCTACATAAATCAAATTTTGTATGTTGGTTTTATATATTGCAACTCTTTTGGCTACTCTGACTGTTTTGGCTTCTTTTAGGTTGGGCTTTGAGGATATTCTCAGTGTAAGATCATGTCATATGTAGTGAGAGTTTCTCATTGGGACACCTTTTATTTCTGTCTGTGGAGTAATTCTTATGCCAAGACTTAGAGTACTGTGTTACATATTGACTCCTAAGCCTTGGACTAGATCTTAGATACTTATATGCAATTTTTGATATATTATTGGGAATGGTAGGTTGCCATAAGTATCCTCTACCATGCTGAAGTAGTTTCTTTCCATTGTTACAGTTTTGTTTGGTGGTATCAGAAAAGTATATTGAGTGCTTGACAAAGACTTTTTCTGCCCCTATGGTGATTGTCAAATTACATTTGTCCTTCATTCTGGTAATATCTTGCATCATATACTTGTTGATTTATGTATATTGAAATATTTCTGTCTCTCAGGAGAAATTTCCAATAGGTTATTATTTATAGTGCATATGCCATGCTGTTAAACAGAAAGCACTGGCATCTTTTAAGAAGCAGCTCTGCTGTATTTATCTTGGACATTAGGCAGAGATTTATTTTCAGGCCCTTATGATTTTTAGTATGACAGATGCTGACTTTTCAAAAAGAGGTTAATAATGTTCTCATTTCTACTTGTAGAAGCCTTTTTAAAAATGACTGTTGTTAATTATTGAATTATTCAAAATAATAACCTGTGTGGTCATCTGATCATGGACTCTTTAAAAAAATATTTTTATTATTTCTCCTAATTCCATCTAGTCTGCCTGATCCCTGCCGCCCAGATGCTCTCGTCTTTGTCTACGAAGTATGAAGTGGCATTTGTCCTGGAGTTCAGGTCCTGTTCATGGAGAACTTTACCAGCTGAGACACCATTAAGCCTTACTTAATGTTTAAATTACACCTTGGTAAACTTTGCGCTCAGTCTGTGATGCTGCTGCTTGTTGCTTTGAAATATAAAGTTGCACTGTTTATTTGAGATCCTGCCTCTCCTTTCCCTCACTTTGCTCTCTCTGTGTATCTATCACTATAAAATTTTCTCTGAGAGTTGTTTTTACTGCACACTGTAAACTATGCTGTTGCCATTATCATCTTTTAATTTGTCCATTGAGCTCTTCTTTGAATAGTATTCCTGAGTGCTGATTATCAAAACTGGAGCGATTTAAGTGAGAGCCTCGAGATTCACACTCAGAGCAAGGAATGGTGGCTTTCCTTCTGGGCGAGGTGTGAATAAACATGTCTCTTGAAGCTTCTTTGAATGGAAAGACTGCCTCAGTATCACTGCATGGGGGTTTTATGGAGTGGAGTTCCTGGGTTCTGCCAGGGTCTAACACTGGGATTGTGGACTGTGATTCCCCCTGTAATGTGGGTACCTGCTCTTTATAACTTTTCCTTCTCAATAGTTGTTTAGGGTCCATGGTTGTTTCAAATTCTCTTGTTTATATTCTAAATGTTTCATAATAGTTCTGTTGTTATAGTGTCTGTATTATTGATAGGGGACAAAATGTGACTATATTATTATCCTATTCCAAAATGGAAAGAGTTTAGGTAAGTTATTTCATCTCCTGTTGACTTTTATGAGTTACATCAACCCAGCTCAGTTGCCTACTTTCTTAGGCTATCACGTATTGAAATGAGACCATCCTGTTTTAGCAGTTTCTAACCAGAGGAAAGCATTGAGTTATTAGGGGAAGGAAGTTGTATTGCTTTTCTTCAGTTAAGAATCTCATAGTGAAATCTTCTGCCTAGAAAGACCTTCCCTGCTGGTTACTAGGCATGTCATTCAACCTCATTAGCTTAGAGAGACTTGGCTGAATCTCCTTTTATCTGTGTCCATGTTCCTTGCTATCTCTAAGTTTTTGGCTTAACGTTTGTTTTTGTAACTGTCCCAGATTTTCTCCAGATTTTCATGAAGTGAAAATCTCAGTTTCTACTGTGACAATATTGAAGAGTTTGAATCTTTAAAAATGGAGATGATGGAGAGCAAGTAGCTCATGGAGTACAGGCTCAGAAGGCACTTGAGTATCAGACAACACACGGCAATCTAGCACTTTTCAAATCCCTCTCACATATTCCTACCTTGAAGCAAGCCACCATGGTGTGATACAAGAAGGCGTCACCAAGGACAAACAGAAGTTGGCGCCATACTTTTCAGCTTCTAGAAATGAGCTCAATAAACAGTTTTTTTTTCCTTTACAGAGAGTCTAGCCTCAGGCATTTCATTATAGCAGCAGAGAATACATAAAGAAATTATCTAAAAGTGATTACTATTTTACAGTTCTTATCTTTCCTTCCCTTATTTCCAATAGACTCATTTACATAACAGCACCAAAATTACTAATATTTTTGCAGATATTATTTACTATTATAAAGGTAATATTATTCTTTAAAGTGGCTCATGCTTTCGTTATCTATATTTTTAAAGGGAGCTGCAATGGCATTTTCCTAAAGCAGTTATGTGTTTTCAAATCTGTAATTAAAATAAATTATTAAAATTTATAAATATTTTTCAATGACATGCATTAGAAACTATGCAAATTATTGGAAATAACAATAGAACATTTTAAAGAATTACAAGGACATAGCAAAAATCGATTTTTGTTCAAATTTTATTGTTTACTTCTTTAAAATTACTTAGAATGAGACATACGTAATAGCAATTTGAGCAAGAGAAATCTAATTGAACACCCCAAAATAATGTACCTGTTGGTTCTACTCATTTGTTCCTTAAGAGAAAGACAATGTTAATCACTAAAGGTTGATTGCATGGTAGGGTGAACAATGAGAGCTATTTCTCCCTATGCTATTTTCCTCTTCTCCCTTTTTTTCTCCCTCCCTCCTTTTCCCTTTAATCTTTCTATCAATTTCAGTCATACGGTGTCCAGGTGGAAGGAGACCTGCATTAATTTTGTGAGAATAAACATGAATTCTTTAGTGTGCCTGGGCATTTGTTTTTATGATCTTCTTCCAAGAGCACAGTATATCGTACACTAGAAAAGACGGGGGAACAGTAACACATTTGAAGTGTTGGCACTGAACACAAAGTCATTTCTTACAGAATAGATTGAGGGATCAGGGCAGCATTCCACTCTGAAGGTCAGACAGTGGGTTTATTTGTCATTAATAATTAGATCTGAGGGTACTGTCGGTTCAAATAGAGAATGGGTATCATGGGCATTTTATTCTTGGAGGACAACACCTTTTAAATGTTAAAGTATTCATATTTCGAAGCAAATAGAAGATGTTTGTATCAGTTCCCTTATTTATATGGTATTTTCTTTTAAGGAGACATGGCATTTCAATTAGCCCTATTATGTTCTGGATTAAGAAAATCTGATGATCAAATCAACTAAGAATTTGTATATGATTCTATATTGTTGAGAATGAAGCTTTTCACTTGGAAAAAGATTGTTATTATAGTGTGGAGTGTTCCTCCCCAGGTATATGAAATACCACAATAACAACTTGGTGATACCTTAATTGATAAAGTGTTTGCCTTGCAAGTATGAAGACATGAGTTTATTCTTAGAACCCATAAAAGGAAATATGGAGATACACTAAGGGAGACGAGAGGCCTTTTGTGGCTCACTGAATTGGTAATGTAGTATACTAGTCACATTTCAGGCTACTTAGAGGCTTTGTCTCAATAAAAGGTAGATAGCATCTGAGAAATGGATTCCAGGCATTGTCCTCTAAACTCTCCCTACATGTGCATCCATGAGCATCTACATATACATGAATATGTGCACATATATACATATAGTTAACTTCCTACAATAACCTAATTTTGAATTTCATATACATAACTATTGTTCTTTTTCTATGCCTATTTTTAAAATTTTCTGTTTAAAATAAAGTTGCACAAGGAACTTAATGCTCCGTTGTCTACTAAATATCATGGCTATAGAACCCCAAGCTACCCAAAGCCTGGAATTCTCATCTCTAGCTTCATAGTACAACCACCTTGTGAGCTCATCTATATTCCTGACATATGGAGCCCATTCCCAGGTTTTTATTAAATGACAATCTGTCACATACTCTACAGGTAGTTCTAAAATACTTTAAGATGAGGAGCCACTGGCCTTGATTAGTTTTGTTAAAGATGTATCCAAATCAATCCCTGAATATTCCCTTCTCAGCATGAAGTGCAAAATGACAGTAGCATGTTTTCTCACGACTCTTCCTTTGAGAATTGTATGACTTGATTATAGAAATTTCTTTCATAATGAAGCACTCCATCCACTTTCAAGAAAAAGATTCTCATGAAATAACAGTGCCAATGAAGTGTCAGAAGAGGAGCCTTTTAGCACCTAGAGCATAAGAAATGGATCAGTGCCAATAAAAATTCTCTTCTCCTACTTCACTAATATAACTACAACAACAACAGCAGCAGAAACCACAATTCCAAAATTTATATAGAAACACAAAAGACCCAGAGTAGCCAAAGCAATCTTGAGCAAAAGGAGCAATGCTAGGGGGAATTATCATTCCAGATTTCTCTAGTACCATAGTGATAACAGCAGCATGGTTTAGGCAGAAAAAGAGGGATATAGAGTGATGGAACAAAATAGGAGAACCAAAACACACATTACTATAACTATCTAATGTTTGACAAAGATGCAAAAACAAACTGGAGAAAAGAGAGCATCTTCAACAAATGGTGCTACTTCCACAGGATTTAAACATATGTCAAAAAATGAAATTAGACTTGAATCTATCACCTTTCATAAGAAACTCCAAATCAATCATAGATCTGAATGTGAAGCCTAAAATCACCAAAATTTATGGAAGGAAATGTTGGTAGTATTCTACATGGTATAGGTGTAGGAATGGACTTCCTTGACAGGAGCCTGCTTATCAGGAATTAGGACAATTGATTAAATGGGATATTACAACAATAAATTCTTCTGAACATCTAAAAACAGTCAATAAAATGAGGAGGATACCCATGGAATTGGCTAAAATCTGCTACCTCTATGTGTAATAGAGGATTAATATCCAAATTTATTTATGTAGACCTCAAAGAGTCCAAAAAGGACAATTTCAAAAATGGGCTTGAGATGTGAACAAAGAGTTCTCAAAGGAAGAAACTAAAAATGCCTGAGAAATATCTAAAAAATAATCCCTTAGCAATCCAGGAAACATAACTCATAACAAATATAAAATCTCATTTTATGCTGGTCAGATTTAAAAAAATCCAAGCCAACAAAAAACTGAAAATAAATGCTGGAGAGGATATAGAGAAAGAGACCCTCATTTGTTGTTGGTGGGATTGACAACTTGTCTTTTCACTCTGAAATTAGTGTGAAGAGCTCTCAAAAACTTAAAATAAATATGCCACATTACCCAGGTGTGACACTTCTTAGCATATGCTCAAAGGACTTGACATTCTCTGCACAGATAATTTGTTAAGTCATGTTAGTTGCTACTCTATTCACAGTAGCTAAGGAAAGAAAATAACGTGAATGACCTTCAATGTATCACTTAAATGCATTGAAATAGCCTCAAATATTTGGGTGTCACATTAAGGAAAAAATTCAGTACTTTCCCTTGTATTTATTTAATTATGATTAAGTCCAAGTTTGAATTCTCCACTTCTCCAGTTGTGTATTCTGTCTATAGTTCATAAATTCTGCCATATCTATAGTATGATACAAAACCATTTTCCAATATGTACTAAGAATTTTAAGATATTACTAATAAGTGAATGGTTTGACTAAAATGAATAAAATGATGTAAGCCAGCAGATAATACATAAATGGAAACTAAGAACATAAAAAGTTAATTAAAGTATGTCGTTCAAAACTAAGGATTTTATTGACATTGTAACTCTCTTTATAATTGCTAGAATTACCAAGATGTCCACAATACCTACTACATCTAACGTTGTCAACGACGTGGAGCAATGGAACTGTTCTTTCATCTCTTGTGGAATTCAAAATACTATAGCCACATTGGGAGACAGCTTAACAGTACAGATTGAAACATACTCTACCATTCGACCCAGAAATTATGTCTCTTTTTATTTAACTAAATGAATTAAAAATTTATGTTCATCAAACAGTGCTGCATGGGAATGTTTATGAAAGTTCTATTTATAATTGCCTGGACTAGGAAGTAACTGAGATGCCCTTCAGTGAATGAATGGATAAATGTGCTAGGGTGTATTCGGACATTGAAATATTATTCGGTGTTAGAAATAAATGAGCTGTCAACCTGTGAAAAGACATGGAAAAAATGAATGCATAAGAAGCCAAGAGAATGGCTTCTTATGTTATTTCTTTAACCTGACATTCTGGAAATTGCAAACTTTTGTTTGCACAGTAAAAAGAATCAGCAGTTGTCAGGGCTGGAGGCTTGGCAGAACACAGATATTTCAGGTCTCTTGTAACTCATTCTTGTAGGCTGCTGTGGTGAATAATGTCATTGCATATTGGGAATACCCTCTATAATATACAAAACCACAATTGAAACTTTGTATCAACAATGGACTTTTGATACAACTAGAGTGATGCAAAATGCCATTACATATTTAGAATAGTTCAAAGAATATATAACACCAGGAGTGAAGGGGAAGGTAAGCCTTAGATTTTAGGTGATTATGACATGTCAGTGTAGGCTGGACTGTAGCCACATTAATACTTTAGTATAGGATGCTGAAGGCAGAGTAACCTGTTTATGTGAGGGATGGAAAACATACAACAACTTTGGACCTTTCTGCTCAACTTTGCTGGGAATGTAAAAATGCTCTATACTGTAGCTGTATTTCAAATGACAGGCAGAGAAAAGTTGAACATCACTGAAGTCATAAGACATAAAATCCTGTCATAGGACCACCTAAACCTGCCTTTGGCCAAATAATGACTCAGCATCACCTAGAAAAATTAAACCCTAAATTAAACCAAAATTTCACTGATACTTGATGGCTGGTACATCTCAAAGTACAGTAAGAGGGTGATAATGATTTACACAGAACCTACTGAGCAATTATCTGGAATGGAAGGAGACAAGAAAATGGCAGGATCCCACTTAGCTTTAATATCCTAGAACATGAGACAACCATCTCCTTAAGTACTGGGTTCTTCTTTAAGACTGAAAGCACTGATTGAAGCACTGATTTTAAGTCTTAAGAATTTAGTGAGTATGCTGTATGGTAGTAGACATCAAATATGGGCAGACTCTATCTAGAACAGAGTGTAGCGTATTGAAAACTAATAATAGAATAACAGGCATAATATGTAACCAAAAATCATGTAAGCAGTACAAATAAATGAAGCCACATGGGGCAGGCTGTGATGAAGTATTGCAGCATGCTGGAGAGATAAAATGTATGAAGATCTCTTCTGGAAATAGGAGTCCTAAAGGTTTCCAAGCCAGGTATCCTTTGGAGGATCCATTAGGAAGGTAAGATAGGAATGAGGAAAGGGAAAACAAGATTTGGAACACACAAGAGACTTTATGAAATATTGAAAAGTTTATTTTAGATTTTAAACAAAACCTAGAAAAATGAATGTGGTTAGTGAAGAGGGACTGGGGAATGTCTGACCCAGGAACTAGTGAGGAAAGATGTATAATCAAAGTGAGGGGAGGAATGTGATGTATATTTCAGAGGACAGTTCTTACTAGGAGAATATCTGGAGTCACAAAGAGAGAGAAGAGTGAAAGCTCATTCTTTGATTAATCTTTAGGAAATTTAGAGGGAAGATAATTAATCTGAAGTCTTGATCCAAGAATCAGTTTTGCTTTACTAAAACTTAAGGCATAAAACATGTTGCTAATAGGACAGTGGGATGGCTCAACAGATAGGTAAAGGTAATTGCTGCTAAGCCTGACTACCTCACTTCTATGGTAGAAGAAGAGAACTGACTCCTTCTAGTTGTCTCTGCCCTCCATACATATACCACAACATAAGCTCTCTCTCACACATCTTCCTCTCCCTGTCCCTGTCCCTGTCCCTCTCCTTCTCCCTCTCCCATCACACACACACACACACACACACACACACACACACACACACACACACACACACACACATTCTCACTCCCACACACTCACATTCATATAATGTAAATCATTAAGTTTTATATTAAAACCATTAGTAGAGTGTATTTGCATCATTTTTCCCCTCTTTCCAACTCAACTCCTCCGATATTTATAATATGGCTCCCTGTTTCCCAGTTAGCTATCATAATCAGTCAAATTTGCCCCACTGTTGTTTCTCTCTCTATCTCTCTCTCTCTTTCTTTCTTTTCTTCTCTTGTGGCTACATCTACTCTCAAATACTATCTAAACTTCAGTTGACTCTTTGATAACCCTAATCTTTCTTGTAGCTTCCATTAGATGACAGATACTTCCAGACACTCAGGGATGAATGAATTTTCAAGTCTATCTCATTTTGGGGAGTAGGGGGAGAGGGAGGGGATAGGGGATTTTCAGAGGGGAAACTAGGAAAGGGGATAGCATTTGAAATGTAAATAAAGAAAATATCTAATTAAAAAAAAAACAAATGAAAGGAGTCAAAATAGTGACAAACACAGCTCAGTTTCACTTGTCACATTGGAGATTCCATTTCCTTATGGCTTTCTGTTTTCCTTCCTGCAGAGTTTCCAAGTCATAGTGTCTCTGTTCCATACATCTCTCCCTTCTCTGGAAAGCACCTGGCAGGCTTCATCATGGTGGAGCAAAGGATAGACTCTATGACTCTCCTGGAAGCTGCATGTGTTTTATTTCCTTTAAGGGACAGGGGGGAGATTTTTGTTTTCTTTTCTTTTCTTACTACAATATCTGGAAGAAGAAGGCAGAAGAATAAGATATATATGTGATTTTCTCAACAGCGATCTATGGGGGGGGGAGGTAGATATGCCCTTAATTCCTGTAGCTCCTCAACCCAAGCTCCCAACTGACTTTAGCGTTATAGACATACCTACTAGATATGCTTATCCTGAATTCTATCCACTCAAGATCAGCTGATGACCCGTGATATTGGGGTTTACTAGCCAGCTGTGATTTCATACAGCCTGCTTCCAATATGATTCCAGAGATCTAAAGCATAATTCTTTAATTAAAAGTAAACTGTAGGTAGTGAATTGTAGACACCTCATATTAGGATTGGAAAAGTCTGAGCATAAGCATGTAACCAGTATACACTTGACCAGATGATTTGGACCACTCCCCATATGGGTTGTTAGGGATGTGAGCAGTTTCACATGTGAACTGTGGAAGAAGCATATTGATGTCAATTTGTTTAAGTTTTGAATAAAAGTATAAACACAATAATCAAAGTAATTCCTCAGCTTTGTTCTAGAGTGCCCTTCTCACTTATGGAGAAATTATTCACTTATTCTGTGAAACTGTGCACTCTCCCATCCAAAAGATGGCATCTCTTTTTCAAGCTTCTGTTTTACAGTGACCTGGAGAGATTCTCTAAGTCTCCTAAGTGAAATTCTAGCTAATAGTCATTATCAACTTTAAGATATATAAGCAAACCTGTGTGTATTTGGAGCTCCCATACTAAATGACTACAGTGATACTGTGTGGAATGCAAAAGTCTTAATTCTCCTGATTCTGGGAGGCAAATAATGTTCTATATCATAAAGTCTTGTTGACAGTCACATGGTCAGTTTTAGTTGACTTTCTCACAACATGAGAAGATGCTCTGTTGAATATTTTAGACTTAAAGGAAAATAATAAGTTCTATTGTTAATGACATATTTCCTTTTCTTTCCTAAGCTTTCTCATTTATCTTTGTAAAATATTTTATTTTCTTGAAATTGTGGAAACAAGCTTAACTTTTAATTTTCATTTCCTCCTAAGTACAACAGTTTGACATAGGACAAAGTGGGTTGAAAGATAGCATTTTCAAGAATAACTTTGTATTTCACAGTATTTACTATTTTAAAATATGATAGATATCTAACTTATTCAGAAATATTTGTGTATTTTCTCTTAAGCTCATTTTTATGTTTCCTTTATTAGTATACATTAATTATAAAAAGCAAGACTTTTGTTATAACATTTCAATTATTTTCTATAATTTATTCTCACCACATTCACATTTTATATTACTTTTTATCTCTCTCCTTTCCCATCTGGTTTCACTTTCCCAGTGGACACTTGACTTTAATGCCCTTTTATGCTCCTTGGATTACATGTATGAAAGAAAGCATGTTATATAGCACGGGATGTGTCACCATGCATATACAGAGTTCAGATAACAACTTATGGGAGTCAGTTCTACCAAGAGATTTCTACCATGTGGTTCTCAGGGGATCGAACTCATATTATCAGTGTTAACTGCAAGCCCCTCTACCTCCTGAGGCCATCTTGATGGTCCCAGTTTATTTCTTAGTAGATTCTATAACTATCTCTTCCTCTGACATATAAACAGCCCCTCACTGAATCACTATATAATTACTAAAAATTATTTAGGATATTTTCCTAAGAATTTTTGTTAGGGCTGTTTAGTAATCAACTGAATCAATTCACATAACACATATGTACTGACTGTACACTGATAACAATACTAAGAGGATATTAGCTGACTCACAGTTTATATGTCATGACTAAGCCAGAAAAGCGAACAAAAAGACCTGCCGATGAGCTTAGACATCATAATGTGATCACTGTGTGAAGATTTCTGGCAGCAGGGTGAAGAATGACTATTTGTAGAGCAAATCTAGAATCAGGAGCTCTAGGACTACAAAGTCATGACCACTAATGATGATGTCTTGGATGAGCAAGGAGGCAGTGAGGTAGATGAATGGAGTCATTGTTAAAATCTATGGGTATATATTGAGGAGCTGTTTGTTTGAAATTTTAGTTCCAGGGAGGGAAACAAAAACAGTACCAGGACAGACCCCAGGTTTTGTATTGGTGGTTTGGTTACAGTGACATTAATCAGGTCACTCCTTAAGAAGGTGTTTCCCTCAGAGAGTGAAGTAACAGTTACATCTTAGTTCAGGCTGGTCAGATTTTTGTAAAATATTCAAAACTGTCACTATCCACTATCAAAGCCAAGAGCCCACCTGACTGCAGATTGAAACTCAGCATGAAGAAATGGACCAGTGGTAAGAGTCTGGAAACGGTCAGCCAGACTTGAAAGTCGAAGCCATGTCTCACAGTGAATTATGAGGTCAATGAATGATTTGTAGCCCAGAATCTCAGAAAACATTAACATTTAAGAGAGATGCTGATTATTTTCATAAAACTATCATGTAAAAGAAAAAACACGAATGTAATACTGAGGTGACAAATACTTTACGCTTATGCTTACAAATATGTAGTTAGAAAAATCTTTAATGTTAAAGAACATTGGGAAACAGAATCTTCATTATTGAAGTAGCATTTTAGACAGGAAAAGAAAAAGATGCACTAGGGAGGTCAAATAAGAAGGGCATAGATTTGGCTGAAACATGAAAAGTAAAGCAGGAACCAAGTCAAGAATTTCATATGTTTCAGATAATAAGGCCAGTGGTGGATACTGTCCCACCATTCAAGTTTCAATAGTGTTTATTCAACTGTGTGTCCAAAGACCACATTTCTTTATTTTTGTGGATCCTTCTTCGTGTCTGTTTTTAACAAGTTGATCTCATACTGTGGGACCTTTGCTATGTAAAAAGAATAGTGAGACTGTGGGAGTGCTATCTAAAAATAATCTGCACTGCAGGCCTCCCAGTGGCACATTTCCTGACCGTTTCTTAATAAATTGGTTCTTGAGGATTTAAGGGTACATTAAAAATAATACAATCAGTTTTCTCTTGGCAACCACATGTAGAAGAGGATTGTTTTCAATTCTTCCACTAAGTGCATCTTTCAGATGCTAATTTTTCAGTTAGTTAAGAACAAAATGACCTAAAAGTTGGTGAGTATGCTGAGAGTTTTATAAGTTTAATAAGCCTGGTTGATACTTACTGAAAAGATTGGATTTCTCCCTCCCAGCCTACTCCCTCTCCTGTCTCTCCCTGTCTTTCTTATTCCCACTCTTCCCCTTTGTATCCTTCTCTCCTTTCCTTCCGCCTCTTCTATGAAGTGTAAACTCCTGTTTTTTCTGGAAAGTCAGTTATGTCAAATGATATTTTGCTGGATGTCCTGCTAAAGCAGACATGTGAAAGAATGTTTTCCTGAAGCAGACACAGGTGAAAGGGTGACTTGCTGGAGCAGACATGGGAAAGAATGTTTTCCTAAAGCACAAACAGGTGTCAGAGTGTTTTGATTTAGCAAACACATGAAAGGATCTGTGGTAAAGGAATATAAATATGACCCCATAGAAAGTGAGAAATGAGCATTGAGCATTGGTTTGGTTTGCTCTGCCTGGCTATTCTTTGCTAACAACACACATCTATTGGTTCACATTACATAGCATTGTTAATCTCCTCTAGTGGAGACATCATAGAGAACAAGCCCAAGAAGTGCTCATAAGTTTCCTGTGATAGCTTGCCAAATCCCTGGTCTTGCATTAGGTCTATTGGCAAGCCTTGTGGTTTCTTCAACTACAGTTACTGGCTCATTCATGGTGTCTGCTTGCCTAGAGGACTGGGCTGCAGGTGCTGAGCTGGTGTTTACTACAGGACTGAAGTGCTGCAAACAAGGTCCTTCCATTTCATCCAACTCTCAATGATTAGGAGTCAATGTTGTTATATATGAGGCATTGGAGAATGTAATGATATCACAGAGTGTACATTGGATGTGAGGTAATAGTGACTATCAAAAATGAGATGAAGGAAAATGAGATTTTGTAACTTGTGATTCATGTAAAAGAGTTGTCTATGAGCCTGCGGCCTGGGGCTGAGAACAAAGCAGAACAGACAGGGCTGTTGTTAAGACATTCCTAAGAACAGCTTGACTGTAAAAATAAAAAAACGCCAGGGAGTATGCAAGACTATCTGGTCTGGGTCAACACCATCTGGCCAGAACCTGCCCTCTGTCTACTGCCTCTTGACGCCAGGTAAAGTCATACATCAACTGGTTGCTATGTGAACAAAGATAAGTCAATAGTGTGTCGCTATGCTGAATTCCACACCCCTAAGTCCCTTACTCCATAAAAACCCCTAGATTTTGAGCCTCGTGGTCGACATCCTTTATCTTCTGTGTGGGATGCATGTCGGTCCAGAGCTCCGTAATTAAATGACCTCATGTAATTACATCGAGATGGTCCTTCGTGATTTTTCGGGTGCACGTCGAATCGGGAATTGAGTGGGGGTTTCCCCACTAGGTTCTAACAGAGAAAGCATATTACTGCAAGTTTGAATCTATGTCTTATTAACTATTTTCTCCTCAAAGAAAGGGGATAACATTTGAAATTTACATAAGGAAAATATCTAATAAAATAAGGTCAAAACTATTCACAGTTATCTCTGCTGCCTGATTGTGGATTAAGAGGTAAACTCTAATCTACTGAACAGCACTATGGCTCTGTGCCTGCTTGTCCACCTGCTACAATGCTCCCCACAAGAATGACCATAAGTTACCCTCTAAAACTGTAAGCCACTAAAAACTGTTTCTATGTGTTTCCATAAAAAAACAAAGAAGAAGAAGGAGGAGGAAGAGGAGGAGGAGGAGGAGGAGGAGAAGGAAGAAGCAAGAAGCTGTTACTGAGTCTTAAGAATTTCATAAAGTCATTGATTTTAATAGCTTAGTAGTACTCCATTGTGTAAATGTACCACATTTTCTGTATCCATTCCTCTGTTGAGGAACATCTAGGTTGTTTCCAGCTTCTGGCTATTTTAAATAAGGCTGCTATGAACATAGTGGAGCATGTGTCCTTGCTATATGTTGGAGCAGCATTTAGTTATATGCCCAGTGCTGGTATAGCTTGGTCCTCAGGTAATACTTTGTCTAATTTTCTAAGGAGTTGCCAGACTGACTTCCAGAGTAATTGTTCCAGTTTGCAATCCCATCAATAGAGGAGTATTCCTCTTTCTCTAGCCTTTCTGAATGGTGTGAGGTGGAATCTCAGTGTCATTTTTATTTGCATTTCCCTGATGTCTAAGAATTTTGAACATTTTAAAGTGCTTCTCAGCCATTCTCTATTCCTCAGTTGAGAATTCTTTGTTTAGCTCTGTTCTCCATTTTTAATAGGGTTATTTTATTTTCTGGAGTTTAACTTCTTGAATTATTTGTATACATTTGATATTAGCCCTGTATTGGATGTAGGATTGGTAAAGATCTTTGTTCAATTTGTTGATTTCCATTTTGTCCTATTGACAGTGCCCTTTGCCTTACAGAAGCTTTGCAACTTTATGAGGTCCCATTTGTCAATTCTTGATCTTAGAGCATAAGCCATTGGTGTTCTGTTCAGGAAAATTTCCTCTGTGCCCATATGTTCTAGGCTCTTCTCCAATTTCTCCTCTATTAGTCTTACTGTATCTGGTTTTGTGTGAAGGTCCTTGATTCACTTGGACTTGATCTTTGTACAAGTAGTTAAGAATTGATAGATTTGCATTCTTCTACATTATGAGCAACAGTTGAACCAGCATGATTTGTTGAAAATGCTGTCTTTTTCTTCTGGATGATTTTAGTTCTTTTTGTCAAAGATCAAGTGACCATAGGTGTGTGGGTTCATTTTTGGGTCTTCAATTCTATTCCATTCATCTTCCTGCCTGTCTCTCTATCAACAGCATACAGTTTTTACCACTACTGCTCTTAATACAGCTTGCGGTCAGGGATGGTGATTCCCCCAGAAGTTCTTTTAATATTGAGAAGAGTTTTTGCTATCCTGGGTTGTGTTTTGTTTTGTTTTGTTTTGTTTTGTTTTTTTTTTTGTTATTCCAAATACATTTGCAAATTGCTTCTTTTAACTCTATGAAAGAATTGAGTTGGAATTTTGTAGGGGATTACACTGAATCTGTAGATTGTTTTCAGCAAGATGGCCAATTTTACTATATTAAATGCAGACACTCTTGTGGATGCCAAGAAGTGCATGCTGAAAGGAGCCTGAGAGGCTCTGCCAGAGTCTGGCAAATAAAGAGGCAGATGCTTGCAGCCAACCATCGAACTGAGCATGGGGTCCCCAATGGAGGAGTTAGAGAAAGGATTGAAGGAGCTAACGGAGTTTAGCAACCCTATAGGAAGAACTACAGTAACAACCAATCAGAATGCCTGGAGTTCCCAGGTACTAAATCACCAACCAAGGAGTACACATGGAGATATCCATGGCTCCAGAAACATGTGTGGCAGACAATGGCCTTGTAGGGCATCAATTTGAGACAAGGCCCTTGGTCCTGAGAAGACTGGATACCCTAGTGTAGGGGAATGAAATTGTGGGGTTGCAGGAATGGGTAAGTGGATGGGGCATCAACCTCATAGAAGCAGGGGAAGGGAGGAAGGGATAGGGATTTTCTTGGGCAGGGTGAAACCAGGAAAGGGGGTAACATTTGAAATATAAATAAAGAAAATATCCAATTAAAATAACCCAACACAACAACCCAACAACAACAACAAATAAGGAACTGTACACAGGAAATGTGGGATGGATTCACATACCTTATAAGACAGTGTTACATATACAAGAATATTGCTTACTTAAGCACAGAAGAGTTTAGCATCCAAGAGGTTTAACTGCTCTAACCTACAGGTGCCTAACAGTTACCGTTCAAGTCACACAGACCTTAAGAAGTTGAGGTGTGCTGGGCAGTGGTAGCAAATGCCTTTAATCCTAGCACTTGGGAGGCAGAGGCAGGTGTATTTCTGAGTTAGAAGCCAACTTGGCCTACAGAGTGAGCTCCAGGACAGCCAGGACTACACAGAGAAACCCTATCTCAAAAAACCAAAAACAAAACAAACAAACAAACAAAAAGTTAAGGTGACTCATTACTTAATCATTAGATATTCAGAATGCTGCACAAATATTTGTTTAATTTCACAAATTAAATATATAAATATTTTCATTTTTATTATTTCATTGAGAATAATATATAATGTATTTTGATTATATTCAACCCTCCCTCAATGAATCTCAGATCTACTCCTTCCTTATTTATCCAAGTTTGTGCCTCTCTCCCTTCTATAACTCTTTAAAACAATTAAGTAAAATTTGTGCAGTTTCAATCAATTCTGGGTTATTTCACTTTGACTACTGAAATTGTACTGTATACTTGATTTTCAATGGCTCTTTTTTTTTGGTTCTTTGGTTTTTCTATTAGAAAAAATCATGTTAATGTTCGTGAAAATGAACTAAAATACTGTGCATATTTTCTTTCACTATCCATGTCTATTTTATTTACTTGCTTGGAATAATATCCTCACAGTAAACCTTTTGTGGTTTTAATGACTTGCATATGTTGCCAATTAAAAGGATTCATTGGGCCTACATTGAATCAGGCTTTCTTACGCTCAGTCCCTGGTCTTTAGAACTCACCATGGCTTTGAGCCTCACTGGTTTCCAAGTCAACTTAGGTCTATGTATGAGAGCACCCTTCCCTTTAGTTCATAGTAGCACAGGCTGAAGGAAGGTTGTGTATCTAAATCTTGAGGGAGATTGGAATGATAGTTTCATTTATATATTTGTGAGACAAATTTATCTTCAGTAAAATGAGCATAGTTTACATATTAATAAAGTAAATTAAATTACCTGGTGACATTTACATAAAGGACAATGGGATCCTTATTTTGAAAACACTGCATTATTTCTCTGGATACTTTTATGCTATCTGAAAGAATAACTACCCTTTTACAATAGGAGTTAAATTGATTTCTTATGCTAGTTAAGTCTAGTTAATGACATCACCGTGTTATATTTAATGTTGTATAGAAAATTATATGATAGTATAATATTAAATATTGTGGTATTTCAAAGATAATATAGATTATATTTAGTAGATTCTCAAAGGATAACTCTCCATTACACTTTTTTATATGTCATTCCCAGCTATAAGCTATATCTACTATTTCGGCTAAATGGTGTTGCATAACATTCAGATGATAGATTTCTGAAGAGGAAGAGTTCATAGCATGTCAATGAGAGGTTACCAGGCTAGCTTCCCACATCTTCCTCTCATCCTGGGATCACAAAGGGAAAGGCCTCACAAGACATGCTAATGTCTAGAGTGGTTTTAGAGAACTTCTGACCACTTGATTTCTTCCTGGTACTTTTCTCTGGGATGATTCTGCTTAATAAAATCGACTATTTTCTTCCTAGCTTTGTATCATAAAGGTACTTTGATAAACCTAAGTGCATTTCATTCCTGGCTTTTAAAATGCCTATCTCAGAAACACAGAAATGCATAACCCAGTCAATGGCACCTCAAAAGGTGGACACATTACGTTTTGTTTGTTTGGTAGGCTATGGATCACAGCTTGCTGTCTTCTAGTTAACCTTGCCTTCTCTGAAGAGATGGCATTGGGATGGGATGTGGGTGCAGGTGTTGGTCTAGGAGCTCATCTTAAGAGCTATTTAGGGAGTGGGAGATGGAGCCAATTGGGATATGTTAGGGGATGGTTAGTGCTCTGAGCAACAGGTGGGCTAAAGAGGGAGATGCCATATAGCCAGAATCTCTGAGGTTTTCGCAGAATGTGATATGGAGTTGTCCAATGCAGATAGGAAAGATGAGCTATGTTTGGGACTTGATAGTTACCTGTCTCACATGGACTTAGTGCTCTTTCTGTGATAATAATCCTAGTTTAAAGAATAATCTGCACAGAGCCAGTTAAAAGGGGACATGAAGGTAGGAGAGAAAAGTGACAGTGAGATATGAGAAGATTTGGAGGGGACAGAGTCAGGGTAGATTTGATCTAAACACTTTGTATATATGTATAAACACACACACACACACACACACACACACACACACATACACACACACACACACTGTGTGTGTATGAAATGCTCATACAATCAAAACACCTCCCAGAATGCACCTAGGCATGAGATTAGAGAGAAGTTGGCACTCCATGAAGGAGAAGAGCTGTCATGAGGCATTAGAGATGGCTGTAGATTATAAAAATATATATCTATGCTGTGTGCTATAGGTCACTGTAGAATGTTCTAAACAGCATAAGCTGGCCTGTGATATAAATTATACACCACATGTTCTACCAACTATAATACACAATGTTTAGAAAGAACTCAACACTGTTTGCTGGCCAAAGGATTCTGACCCATTGCCTAATAGCTCTCCACTAGCTTGTATGTTAAAGTAAGAGTATGGCTTTATGTTAGGGGCTCATCATTGACTCGAAATCATTATGAATTTACATTTGAACCCAGACTCTGGCAGTGTAAAGCTGTGCTTGGTGTCAACTCTCTTTCTTCATGAACCAGAGCTCTACTGCTCTGAATCTGTGATACTTTGAGCTGTGTTCAGAGGACTCTCTGGCATCCCAGAGATAAAGATAAGTTCTTTGGAATGGGATGAAATTGAAAATGGAATTATCTTCTATATAACTTCCACAATTGTTTATAAATCATTAACCAGGCTTCTTCCTTTAGTTTTAGTTTAAAAGCATCTTGGGGCTGTAACACAGGATACACATACTCTCTCTCTCTCTCTCTCTCTCTCTCTCTCTTTCACTCACACACACACACACACAATCTGTAGGAATCCATTGTTGCTAACCCTATGTTGTGAATGAGTTTAAAGATGCCTAAGACCAGCTTTGACAGAAGAGGGTAAACTGAGGCAGACATCCATTTCAGTGTCAGTGCTTAGAGCTGCTGGCTGGCAAGGATCCAGATACCTACAGGGGCTACTGCCAAAGGCAGCCAGTGATCAAGGAAGTTATTCAGCAGGATTTTGTTTTTGTTCTTTTGTTTTGGAAAAAAAAAGGTTATTTTACTGGGGCTGGCACTCTCTGTGGCCAGCAGAAAAACTATGAACTCTTTTAAAAAATTTGGAGCTGGAGAGAAGAGAAGGAAAAAGAAAAGTCACATGTACACACACACAAACAAACACACACACACATACACACACACACTGAATGGATGAAACAAAATGCAGAATCCAATAACTTCATACATACAAATGTACATGTATACACACATACATACACACATACATACACGTATACACACCTACAGACAGACACATATATATTCACACATAAAGTGGTTAGAGCAAAGCTCCAAAAAGCAGAGTCCAAGCATGTCACACATACATATATAAATTCACACAAATGGTGGATGGAAAGAAAAACATTACAACTCATTCTCGCACAAAGTTTAAACCTACACACATAGTAGATTGATGGGAGAAACAATGTTTCAGCCACACCATACCATATTTTATTCTTTCTTCCATAACTTATATATCCCAGCAAAGTCTTTCAAGCAATACAGAATTAAAATGTGATTTTATTTTAGTTTTCTTCTAGTGAATGATTATGAAAAACATTGTGTTTTCCAATATGTTTACAAGAAATAACATTAGATAGCATATGTAAAAAGACAAATTATGGCCGGGCGTGGTGGCGCACACCTTTAATCCCAGCACTCGGGAGGCAGAGGCATTTCTGAGTTCTCAGAGGATTTCTGAGTTCGAGGCTAGCCTGGTCTACAAAGTGAGTTCCAGGACAGCCAGGGCTATACAGAGAAACCCTGTCTCGAAAACGAAAACAAAAACAAACAAACAAACAAACAAGACAAATTATTTTTAAAAACTCACGTACATTATAACCAAGCAACTTGTTATAGATTAACAAAGGGTAAGCAAACAAGGTAGAGTTCTCAGCCAGTTTCTCTTACTGGCAGGCAAGTAATTATTTTATTATGTATCTTTAAAAGTAATCTTGTAAAATGTTTAAAAGAATCAAAATCTAAACTTTTATATAAAAGTCAGTCATATCTAACTCAAATCCTCAAAATGCAAATGTACTCACCAAAATTCTTAATAAATCATATCAGGGAGCTGAAGGCACAAATGAGTATAAGAAAGCAATGATCACTAGTCAAGCTTCAGTGATAGTCACACCAGTCACTGCTGCCATTGTTCTTGTTCCCTGACCTTAAGTGTCCTTAGCTTAACTAATAAAAGTGTACCTTTCCGAATGTCATATTGTTCTGGAAAATCCTTTTACATCAGAGCCTCAACCTAGCTTCACTAAGAACTTCATTTTTCCAAATGTTCTCTAAGGGTTGTAGGCATTGTTGGCAATCTATATCTGTAAGTTCTTTTCTAGAGTGGCGGAAGAATCATTAATCTGCACTAGCAGCAATGTCTGAAAGAGATCAAGCATTCATACTGTGGAAGCCAGAGATACTGTCCAGTGAGAGACTTGAAACTCCCTTAAAGTTTTCATATAACTTTTAGATTAAGAGGGATGTGAGAGCAGCAAGCAGAGCAGAAATCCATAACAACATGAAGTCTTCAGGATACATAGTCTTTGGGGCCATGCCATAATGAGGTTCCCCCATGTGGCTGTGGTAACCTGTGGGCTGCATCTCATGAGATCTAAAGCCATTTAGCATTCCTCCTGAATGACTCTTAGCATAAGGAGGACAAGAATATTGATACACGCATCAAAATCACTTGTTGAACTCTGTTAAGCACAGGTGGCTTAACACCCCTGACCATTCTGGTTCTAGAAATTTCCATTTCTACCACATCCTCAAGTAACCTTGGAAGTTGCTTGTATATGGTCCAGACTTTTAGAAATGATAAATTATTACAGACAGACAGACAGACAGACAGACACACACACACACACACACACACATGCACACACTTAATTAAATGCTTGTCTGTTTGCCTTTATTAGTCATCTTTCTGTGGCTCAGGCACTGGCATGTAGCAGGGGAAATTGCTCTAATTATACATGTATCAGGTGTGGCTAGCCTATGATCCAAAGGCCACATGTAAAAGGATTGGTATGAATGTGACCCAGCACAAAACTGTAAACTCATTTAGAATATTGTGTTGGTTTTATCATGATAGTTTGAGAGTTTTGAGTATGAACATGAATGATAAGGTTATGTCATAAAGTCAAAAGTCCAGACATATCAAATTGTAGGCTAAAGTCTTGCTACTGTTTGCAAACAAATGATACATTCCCAAATTATAGTTGTGTTAAAAAATCTATTATATTTTATTTTTCTTCTTCTTCCTCTTCTCCTCCTCCTTCTTGTTATTGTGTGTGAGTATATATGTTTGTTTGAGTGTGTTTGTGTGAGAGAGAGACAGAGAAAGAGACAGAGGCTAAAGAGTTATAGAGTAGGCCGATGGGTTATATGTGCATATCCACTTGTATGTGTTTTCAGAGGCAAAGAGAAGACAGCAAGGATCCTGCTCTATCATTTGGTATCTCTTAAGACAGGATTCTTATTAAACTTGAATCTAAGCTAGCATGCAGCAAACCTCAGATATTCTCCTGTCTCGATAACCTATAGTTCTGGGGTTATAGATACATGTCTAAGTTCGGCTTTTTTTTTTTTTTTTTTTTTTTTTTTTTAAGATTTGGTATTTGCATGTGTGTCTGTTTGGAAAACCTAAGACAGGATCTGAAGCTGGAATTCTAGGATGCTGCAAGCTACCCAATGACTTGGGTGCTAGGAATCAAGCTTTTGGGTCTTCAGAAAGAGCAGTATTTGTTCTTAACTATTGTGTCTGTTCAGCCCTACCAATTATCTCATAATTAAAGTTCTATGATATTTATTTAGTGTGTGTGTGTGTGTGTGTGTGTGTGTGTGTGTGTGTGTGTACATCTGTCAGTTTTTATCTGTGTCTGTGCATTTAGTTGTGGAAGTCAGAAGAAAACTTGGTCTGCCTTTCTACCATGTGAGTTTAAAGGCTTGAAGTATCATGTCATCTAGCTTGGTGGCATATGACCTTTCTACTTTTTTCTCTTTCTCTTCTTCTTTTGTAATTTCTAATTTTTAATTATCTTGTTGTTGTTGGCATAGGGTCTCTGTACGTTGTGCAGGCTAGCCTCTAGATTGTGGTGATGCCCCTGCTTCAGCTCTCCCGAGTGCTCATATGACAAGCTTGTCCCTTGGTATCTGGTGCTGTTCTCCAGGACTGTTTGTCACTGCACGTGGCTGCTGATTTCTGGTATTTCCCCTAGCAGGCTCATGGGCAAAAGAGCTCTCCCCTAGCAGACTCTGAGAGACTGCTCAAATTCTCCTTTGGCAGACATGATTTGCCTTCATTTCAGTTTCTAATCTGTGGTCACTGTTTTGTCTCTTGTCTCCATTTAACCTCTGGCTTCTAAAAACCTAAGAGATTGATTTGAAAACCTCAGCCTGTCTGGGCCTTATCCCTAAAATCTCCTCCAAATGGAACAAGAAAGAAGCCAGTGACTTTATTTTACTCCGTTTGAGGGGTTGCTGTTATTAAAATGAAAACAACCTTTGGCTTTTATTTTTATTTTTCGAATTGTCCATGCCCTTCAATTGCCTTCTGGCACAAACACTGTGTTAAGCAAAGAGTTTAATATATGGTAGCAAGATTCACCTCTTTGAAGCATCTTACACTGAAGACACATAATATTCCTGAAAAATGGACTTCAGAATACTTGTGAAGAATTAACAGCAGAGGTTTGTAATACAGAGATCTGGGTCCCAAAGAGTCTTACTGGGGTGATCTTAGGCTTCTTTGGAGGGCCTACAAACTAGGACTTCTCGTGGTTGGTAAACTCATTATTGTGACCAAACACCCTTGACTTGGGCTGACACATCATCATAGGCCCTGAGAGCAAGCATATTCAGCTTTGCTGGCTGGATGCTCCCAGAATGAGACTGTTACTGTCACACAGAAGTTCAAGGATAAATAAAAGAATGAAGGTAACAATTTTACTAAGGATTCATTTCAGGATGAACTGGTATCTATTTAACTGCTTATATTTGTTTTGACCTGTGTCATAACATAAAGGATATTTTTTTCAACCAAGTAAGCATGTAAACTCTTTTCTTATATTATGACTATTATGAGGCTAGGTGGCAGGATGGATTCAGCCCACAAGCTGTGGCCAGTTAGCCTCTACCCTGAGCCAATCTGAGACTTCTAAGAAGGAAATCATGGATGCTGAGTTGTATGGACACTGTTGTTGCTGAGGTCCAGGATTAGACAGAGATTTGTGTTTCTTTACTTCCTGTGAGACTGTTTGACTCCCTTAGACATACCTCCACATTTTGTATCTCTGGAAAGACGTTAATAATTTCCTGCCCATCTTGTTATTCTGTCCTCTAGTGTCCCACGAACACTCTGTGTATATTTGTACCATTTACTGTAACTTAAAAACAAAGAGGAAACTGATTAGTTTTTATTTACCGGATCAAAATGTGGTCCTATTGATCAATTAGAAGATTACTTGAGTTTTAGATGTATATTAGGGCTGGTGAGCTTTTAGGTAAATCACTCAATGTACAAGTACAAGGACCTGAATTTATCTTCTGAACCTGTGTAAAAATCCAGGCATGGTGGTGTTTACTTACCACACTCCCTCTGTAGAGTTAAGGATATGAGAATCTCCAAAGCTTGCTGACTACCCCACATGATGGTAATGCTGGGTCTTGGGTTCCTATTAGAGACCCTATCTCTAAGAATGAGGTGGCGAGCCTATGAGAACAATACTTGGTACTGACCTCAGGCTTCTAAATATATGCAATCTCACATAAAGGTGCAAGAATTGATGAAACACAGATAATGCACACACAAACACACACACACTAAACCTTCCCAATCAACAGTATTTAACTCAGATGTTTGTCATTAAAAAGATGGGCATGCATGTCCTTTAGCAAACACAAGGTATAGCATCTGGACACACGTTAAATCCTCAAAATATTCACATAAGTAACCATAACTTCATTTTTCCCCTTTACTGGATATTTTCCTTATTTACTTTTCAAATTTTATTCCCATTCCAGGTCTCCAGTTCAGAAACTCCCTATCCCATCCCCTGTCCCCCTGCCTCTATGAGGGTGCTCCCTCACCCACTCACTTACTCAGGACTTCCTGCCCTGGTATTCCCCTATACTGGGACATTGAGGGTTGCTCCTCCCACTGATGTCCAACAAGGCCATCCTCTGCCACATATTTGGCCTGAGCCATGGGTCCCACCATGTGTGCTCTTTGGTTGGTGGCCTAGTCCCCCGGAGCTCCAGGGATATCTGGGCCGGTTGACACTGTTGCTCCCTCCATGGGGCTGCAAACCCTCTCAGCTCCTTTAGTCCCTTTTCCAACTCCTCCATTGGGGAGGCCTGAGCTCAGTCCAATGTCTGGCTTCAAGCATCTGCCTCTGTATTTGTCAGGCTCTAGCAGAGCCTCTCAGGAGACAGCTATATCAAAGTCCTGGCAACAAGCACTAACCAGCATCCACAATAGTGTCTGAATTTAGCGACCAATATGGGATGGATCCCCAGGTGGGGCAGTCTCTGGATAGCCTTTCCTTCAGTCTCTGCTCCAAACTTTGCCTCCATATTTCCTTCTGTGAGTATTTTATTCCTTCTTCTAAGAAGCACTGAAGCATCCACACTTTGGTCTTCCTTCTTCCTGAGCTTCATGTGAGTTGAATCGTGGGTACTCCAAGCTTTTGTGCTGATATCCACTTATCAGTGAGTTCATACCATGCGTGTTCTTTTGTGACTGGGTTACCTCACTCAGGATGATATTTTTTTAGTTTCATCCATTTGCCTAAGAATTTCAAAAGATCATTGTTTTTGATAGCTGAGTAGTACACCATTATGTAAATGTACCACATTTTCTGTATCCATTCCTCTGTTGAGGGACATCTGGGTTGTTTCCAGCTTATGGCTGTTAAAAATATGGCTGCTATGAACACAGTAGAAACTCCACTATGTTCATAATTTCCCTGTTTTAGAGACTGTAATACATGGCTATTGATTTTTTGCATTGTAACTGACATAATTTTTTTCTTTTTTTAATTTCATTTTTATTAGGTATTTATTTCATTTACATTTCCAATGTAAAATGTAAAAGTCCCACATACACTTCCCCACCCACTCCCCCACCCACCCACTCCCACTTCTTGGCCCTGGCGTTCCCTTGTACTGAGGCAGATAAAGTTTACACGACCAATGGGCCTCTCTTTCCACTGATGGCCGACTAGGCCATCTTCTGATACATAATTTAAAAGTTCATTTTATAGCCTACTAATTTTCATTAATTTTAGCTATCATTTAGTTTTCAACCACAAAAGGGTGATAGACATTCTTATACTTTCTGGCATGCTTATGCTTTGATTTTTAAGAAGGCTACTGGAAGCATACTTGCTTGCTTTCAGAGGAGCTTTTAGTTTTCTGTGCTGTCTCCCATGTATGCTTTTCTCTGCAGGATTTCCAGGGTGATTACCACAGGGCTGGACTGGAGGGAAGGAATCTTATCCTGGGTGGGTAGGTACAGGAAGGATGTGGGTTGGTGGTGCGCAGGCAAAGAACATATACTCTGGACAGCTTTGGAGAACTGATACTGTTTATTGGGCCTGGGGGAAGGATATTTAAACATTTAGGGGATAAATGAGAGCTATTGTGAGTGTACATCATTACCTGGGCCAGCATGCTGGTGATGCCTCATTTGCATGAAGAGGAATTCCAGGTGCTGCTGGACTGGATCTTATAAAGGGAAAGGAAGGTTAACCTAGATACTAGCTATGTGATCTCCTCTGGTAAAACAAGGGTAGGGAGCACAGGGCCACTGGCACCAGGAATTTCAGGCCTGGAGCAGATATCGAGCTCTCCTTTCCAGGCCTGCTCCTCCTAGTCCCATGATTTTCTGGCTCCACATCTCTGTGTCTGGACTACAAAAGAGAAATAGCACGTGCTTTATAGCAGTAATGTACACACATACTGAATGTTTCACCTTTGTCCCATCTACTGTATTATTTGTATAAATATTCCTGTTCTGATGGGCAAGCAATGTTCTATAGCATTACCACTTATTTTACATTTTCCTATTAGTGACCTTGAGTATGTAAGACACATGCTGATGTTACTCATGTGTTTTCTAAATTCCGTCTATTTATGCCTTTTTATATAATGCTATCTCTTTTTTTCCCCATGTGGAAAATGTAGGAAACATTTCATGTTGTACGTGACTAGAAATAAGATTTTGATAGTTTTTGTCTGGGAATTTTATAGTTTAATAATAGTTTCCATTTTAATGTGATGTACCCAATAACCTACTAGAGTTCACAGAGGTCAAAAATGCACTGAAGTTTGGGGTATTTCTGGAGCATTTGAAGACTAGGTAGCAAACTGCTATTGACATTATTAAACTGCTTCTTCTGCCCCAGAAAGTGATGAATTAAGCAGACTGTTGACTTTAAGATTACCTTGGAGATAGATCAAAAAAATTTAAAATGCAGTCACTCAGAAAGCAAAATTGCTTGGGAATAAAAGGCAATAATTACTATCACTCTTTTTGCAACTAGTGAAAAAAAGAAAAAAAAGAACACTCCCACTCTAAACCTTGAAGCCTCAGCAAATACCCGAGACACTTCAGATCACATATTGTGATCAAAGCTGCAATCCTTAGGGTAAGCAATGACTGCAAACTTCTCTTTCTCTGTGCGTCTAAAACCCAAACCACTTTGATTGCTTTTCTGTCTAAACCCAATAAACACCCGCGACCTTGAATTATACTGTTGGAAGATAAAAATCTGGTTGTTGGAGGAAAACACCAAAAATGAATTCTGTTCTGTCTGGCATCTTAATGAATAAGGACCAGTGATAAATCAATAAAGATAGTATGACAGGCTGTGATTAAGTGATTTTTAAAGATAAAACCTCCAATATAATCAATGCTTCATGTAATGAGTTCCTAAAAGCACATCTTTGGGACTAGTATTCATGTACTCTTCAGGAATTAGTCAGTGCAGATCATCAGAGAGGGAAATTTGGGAAAAGAACAGATGATAAATATTTCGATTTTTTCAGCAATATCATGAGGGCCATCTTATAGTTTCAAGTCCTTACTGGGCTGTTTAGAAGAGTCTGGGAACACAATGGTTTTATCACATATAAAATTGTCTTTTCTGTGTGAACAGCTTTACTGTTTTCACTGTCTGATAGTGAATCAATTTTAGGAAATACTGTTCTCATTCAGGTATTTTGTTAATACTCTCAACATCTTTCTTTATGGAAATTCTTACTAGACTGAGGACCATTGTGGTAGTTTGAATATGTGTGGCTAAAGAGTCGCAGCTTTGTTGAAGGAAGTGTGACACTGTGGGGTAGTCAACTAAATCCTCTTCCTTTTTTTTTATTTTTTTCCATTTTTTATTAGTTATTTAGCTCATTTACATTTCCAATGCTATACCAAAAGTCCCCCATTCCCACCCACCCCCACTCCCCTACCCACCCACTCCCCCTTTTTGGCCCTGGCGTTCCCTGTACTGGGGCATACAAAGTTTACGTGTCCAATGGGCCTCTCTTTCCAGTGATGGCCGATTAGGCCATCTTTTGATACATATGCAGCTAGAGTCAAGAGCTCCGGGGTACTGGTTAGTTCACAATGTTGTTCCACCTATAGGGTTGCAGATCCCTTCAGCTCCTTGGGTTCCTTCTCTAGCTCCTCCATTGGGAGCCCTGTGATCCATCCATTAGCTGACTGTGAGCATCCACTTCTGTGTTTGCTAGGCCCCGGCATAGTCTCACAAGAGATAGCTACATCTGGGTCCTTTCAATAAAATCTTGCTAGGGTATGGAATGGTGTCAGCGTTTGGATGCTGATTATGGGGTGGATCCCTGGATATGGCAGTCTCTACATGGTCCATCCTTTCATCTCAGCTCCAAACTTTGTCTCTGTAACTCCTTCCATGGGTGTTTTGTTCCCAATTCTAAGGAGGGGCATAGTGTCCACACTTCAGTCTTCATTCTTCTTGAGTTTCATGTGTTTAGCAAATTGTACCTTATATCTTGGGAATCCTAGGTTTGGGGCTAATATCCACTTATCAGTGAGTACATATTGTGTGAGTTCCTTTGTGAATGTGTTACCTCACTCAGGATGATGCCCTCCAGGTCCATCCATTTGGCTAGGAATTTCATAAATTCATTCTTTTTAATAGCTGAGTAGTACTCCATTGTGTAGATGTACCACATTTTCTGTATCCATTCCTCTGTTGAGGGGCATCTGGGTTCTTTCCAGCTTCTGGCTATTATAAATAAGGCTGCTATGAACATAGTGGAGCATGTGTCCTTCTTACCAGTTGGGGCATCTTCTGGATAAATGCCCAGGAGAGGTATTGCTGGATCCTCTGGTAGTACTATGTCCAATTTTCTGAGGAACCGCCAGACTGATTTTCAGAGTGGTTGTACAAGCCTGCAATCCCACCAACAATGGAGGAGTGTTCCTCTTTCTCCACATCCACGCCAGCATCTGCTGTCACCTGAATTTTTGATCTTAGCCATTCTGACTGGTGTGAGGTGGAATCTCAGGGTTGTTTTGATTTGCATTTCCTTGATGATTAAGGATGTTGAACATTTTTTCAGGTGCTTCTCTGCCATTCGGTATTCCTCAGGTGAGAGTTCTTTGTTCAGTTCTGAGCCCCATTTTTTAATGGGGTTGTTCGATTTTCTGAAGTCCACCTTCTTGAGTTCTTTATATATGTTGGATATTAGTCTTCTATCTGATTTAGGATAGGTAAAGATCCTTTCCCAATCTGTTGGTGGTCTTTTTGTCTTATTGACGGTGTCTTTTGCCTTGCAGAAACTTTGGAGTTTCATTAGGTCCCATTTGTCAATTCTCAATCTTACAGCACATGCCATTGCTGTTCTGTTCAGGAATTTTTCCCCTGTGCCCATATCTTCAAGGCTTTTCCCCACTTTCTCCTCTATAAGTTTCAGTGTCTCTGGTTTTATGTGAAGTTCAGTAGAAGGTACTCTACCCAACTCATTTTATGAAGCCACTATTATTCTGATACCTAAACCACAGAAAGATTCAACAAAGATAGAGAACTTCAGACCAATTTCTCTTATGAATATCGATGCAAAAATCCTCAATAAAATTCTTGCTAACCGAATCCAAGAACATATTAAAGCAATCATCCATCCTGACCAAGTAGGTTTTATTCCAGGAATGCAGGGATGGTTTAATATACGAAAATCCATCAATGTAATCCATTATATAAACAAACTCAAAGACAAAAACCACATGATCATCTCGTTAGATGCAGAAAAAGCATTTGACAAGATTCAACACCCATTCATGATAAAAGTTTTGGAAAGATCAGGAATTCAAGGCCCATACCTAAACATGATAAAAGCAATCTACAGCAAACCAGTAGCCAACATCAAAGTAAATGGAGAGAAGCTGGAAGCAATCCCACTAAAATCAGGGACTAGACAAGGCTGCCCACTTTCTCCCTACCTTTTCAACATAGTACTTGAAGTATTAGCCAGAGAAATTCGACAACAAAAGGAGATCAAGGGGATACAAATTGGAAAAGAGGAAGTCAAAATATCACTTTTTGCAGATGATATGATAGTATATATAAGTGACCCTAAAAATTCTACCAGAGAACTCCTAAACCTGATAAGCAGCTTCGGTGAAGTACCTGGATATAAAATAAACTCAAACAAGTCAATGGCCTTTCTCTATACAAAGAATAAACAGGCTGAGAAAGAAATTAGGGAAACAACACCCTTCTCAATAGTCACAAATAGTATAAAATATCTTGGCGTAACTCTAACTAAGGAGGTGAAAGATCTGTATGATAAAAACTTCAAATCTCTGAAGAAAGAAATTAAAGATCTCAGAAGATGGAAAGATCTCCCATGCTCATGGATTGGCAGGATCAACATTGTAAAAATGGCTATCTTGCCAAAAGCAATCTACAGATTCAATGCAATCCCCATCAAAATTCCAACTCAATTCTTCAACGAATTAGAAGGAGCAATTTGCAAATTCATCTGGAATAACAAAAAACCTAGGATAGCAAAAGTCTTCTCAAGGATAAAAGAACCCCTGTGGAATCACCATGCCTGACCTAAAGCTTTACTACAGAGCAATTGTGATAAAAACTGCATGGTACTGGTATAGAAACAGACAAGTAGACCAATGGAATAGAATTGAAGACCCAGAAATGAACCCACACACCTATGGTCACTTGATCTTCGACAAGGGAGCTAAAACCATCCAGTGGAAGAAAGACAGCATTTTCAACAATTGGTGCTGGCACAACTGGTTGTTATCATGTAGAAGAATGCGAATCGATCCATACTTATCTCCTTGTACTAAGGTCAAATCTAAGTGGATCAAAGAACTTCACATAAAACCAGAGACACTAAATCCTCTTCCTAACCATGTGGGAACCAGTCTTCTCCCAAGAGCCTTTAGATGAAGATGTAAAACTCTCAGCTTCTCTTGTGCCTTGCCTGCCTGGGAGCTGCCACACTCCTGAATTGCAGATAATGGTCTCAACTTCTGAACCTGTAAGCCGGCCCTAACTAAATGCTATCCTTAGAAGTGTTGCTTTGGTCATGGTGTCTCTTCCCAGCAATGAAAACCCTAACTAAGACAAACCTTGTTCTTTTCTTTCCTTTTCAGGCACCTCTCTGGTCTGCTTTAACATTGCTAGTTGTGGTAATTCTATAGGTAGCTTTGGTAATCTTTTTGAAATATTTTATATTTTAGATACTTTGCTGTTGAATTGTTCTTCTATTTTAAATAAGAATAAATGTGCGTGTGTGTGTGTGTGTGTGTGTGTGTGTGTGTGTGTGTGTTTGTGTGATGTTGCCATTAAAATTCAGCATCCTGAAAATAACAGCTTGATCCCTCCCCATCCATGAAACATTTAGTAGAGCAGATGATAATTGAAATATGGATTGGCTGACCCCTTCCCTCAGCAGTGTCTTTGAGATCTGACACACAGGTTTATGGTTTGCTTCCTAAACATTGACTCTCGATGAATATCCCAAAGCTCTCAAGGGTCATCTGAAGGAAAAGTCAGACAAGATAAGACACTAATTTCTATGGAAAAACCCTGTTTCTTGCGTATGGAAAAGGGGAAGGAAATAATTTACTTCATGAAATGTGAGTGTAGTGGTGCTGCCAGGAGGTGAACTTTGAAGCAGTTGTAGACCCTTAGGTGCTACTGGATATTCGTAGACTTGATCTGCACTGGCTCTAGCAAGCAATAGATGTCCTTAGTTTTTATTCTGTGTTTAGAAAATAACCTGCGCAGCTCACCTATAGTGAGAATTTTTGTTTCTTAAAAACTCAGTCATCTTATGTGAATCTGTTTGTGTTTTAAATCCAGCTGTGGGACATGAGGCTGATTCAAATCATCCATAGCAGCTATGACTTGTGCTCTGACAGAGATATGATTCTGCCAGTGGACTATTGGAATTGAGAGAGTGTAAATGTGAGAGAGCCTTGAGCAACTGTGGTGGCAGCTTCTGGTCTCTGCTGCTGGTGGTTCATGCTGCTGCTTTTGCTGTTTGTTGCATAGTGGTCTTCTGGTTGAAGACATCTTGGCTATAAAGATTAGACTTGTCTGAGGAACTCAACCTCACTATTCAACAGAAAGTAGTCTGAGGGTATAGAAGACCCCTTTCCCCCTCTAACTTTTTTTCTCTCCTACCTAGTGTTGGTATAAGGTTGAGGAATAATGGGAGGAGGAAAATAATAAAGTAGCCAAAACTTCTGATTACATTTACAAAAACAAACTGAGTACAAAGGCTTCAGTGTTGGTTTTCTTATATTCCCATAACATGTTTTTAGTAGAAATATTACCTTATTAGAAACAAAAAGCTACCAAACTGTAAGTAAGCAATATACATGCACAGCTCTCCCCAGGCACACTCACCAGGATCCTCTCATGTGTCCTGGTCTCAGAAAGTATCAAAGAGTATTCAATTTTTTTCTGACACTTCCTTATTAAATAAACCATGGTTACCCATCCTACTTCAATACTTTGAAACATTTTATTAACTCTAACTCATAGGTGGGTCAGTGCCCCAGTTTACCTGATGTTCCTAGGGGTCCCTTACTTAACTTTGGTTAGGAGATGTGATTAGTGGTCTGAATCTAAATGCCAGTTTTATGTTGCATGCAATTAAGGAACAAGTCAAACATTGGTGAGAAATAAATTATTACAGTTCCATGCAGATGGAAGATGTGTCTATAATGTTCAATAATCAGAGAAGGTTGTTGAGAAACGAAATCGAATGGCTGAACAAATGAACAAGTGAGTTACTGGCTCAGGGGCAGCTACTGCCATTTCTTTAAGAGTTCCCTTCTACTTTCCTCTGTGAGTCTATCTTCTCACTTGGCTTTCAAGGTTGTCGTTGTTCCCTCTGGCTCTGTGCATGTGCATGCTTCTTTTAGAGAAATAATTTTCCCCTATCATCCTTCAGAGCTGCATTTAAAGTACATAGAGCCTAGGCCCTCAGAGAGGCTAGGAAGCAATTTGATTCTAGTATTTAAGTCACGATTATTCTCCCCCTCCAGCTCATGTCTCTGCAGCATCAAATTATCGCAGACATCTTAGCAGGATTCTAGCCCCTCTAATTCCAGTTCATTCTGAGCACCGGTGATCAAAGATGACATTTGTTCTCTGATTAAAAAAAAAAAATCCTTGTTTCTTTGCCTCCTCATTCCCAGGCCTCTGAACTTCACAGGATTATTGGCCTTTGGAGGGCAGGCTCTTAATCAAGTTCAAAACAATCTGATGGACAGCTTTCCCTGGGATGCTTCTTGCTATGTAGGTTCAAAGGGAGATGAAGTCCACGTATACCTCACAGCTCTGCTGTCTCTACATACTGCTTCTCTGCTGACTGTGGCAGATACAGAAAGACCAAGATCACTTGGCACACATAGATTTCATGCATAGTCTTTAGAGCCTGGCTGCCTCTACTTACAGATCAGGAGGCCTGCTTCATCCTGTTGTTTGTGCGCAGGGAAGAAAGACTGCTTGAAATGACAGCACCATAAAATGTTAATCTAAGGAGGGTTACCGAAATAGAATGGAGACAAGGAAATATAGACACCAAGGGATTTTCTTGGAATCCCAAATATTTGTGACTATGACTTGATGAGAGTTCCATGTCCCTGCCGTTCAACCCTGTCTGTCTACCTCCTTTCCCATCATAATTGTTTCTGTAGCGGTTTCTGCCAATAGAAATGAATGATGGACTACTCAATGTGTTTCATCCTGTGCTAAATAGAAGGGAGTGTGTTCACAAATTATACTCTCCTTGTGTTTATGGAACATCAGATTGTTGGAGAAAAAAAACAGATGATAAAACATAAAGCATAATACATTATGAAATGCTTAGTGTGCACTGCAGCACAGGAAGAGCAACAGACTCCTTTGATTTTGACAGGGAGAGTGTTTCCTAAACTGGTTTAAAGGCATCACAAAAAATTCATTATCTTGTTTTTTGGGATACATCTAGGCACAGCTTCTAATCTCAGTTCTGACATTTATGAGTAATATATCCTTGCCATATTGATATCTCAAACCTACTTTTTTTTTTCAGCTATAAAATGGGCTTACCAATCAATGTCTGCCTTCCAACAACTGTTTGAAACACACTGAAGTGTATGGCACTCCTCAGAATGAAGCATGTAGCAGACATTTAACAGTGGATGCAGTTATTGCGATTTGTGATTTCCTTTATTAATAATGAGATTTGTACCTAGTTTCTTTGAGTTCCTCACATATTAGAATCTATCAAGAATTGTTACTGTTAGAGGTGAAGAAACTGGCCCTCTTGTACAGAGTAGAATCTGCAATGTTAATTCACAATGGGGTAAAGAAAAGTATGCCTGGAGTGTAGATCTTTTCTTGGTGCAGTTATAACTTATGATTAAGGTCATAAAAAAAAAATCAAGAGCAACCAAGTAGAGGCTTGGGCACCCAGTGGTCCATATAGTTTAAGAAAGAGTATGTCACCAGGAAAACAGCATCAAAAGACTAAAGAGAAGATTAATATAGGTTTGATTGTGCAATAAGTAGCTAAATATATCAGATAAATAATATATGTGAATAGTGTTAGGAAAGAAAGGTGTCAGTCATAAGTACATTTTCCTTATTTTATTGAGTAGTAATTATACAAAGAAAAGTATAACCTTTTCCTTCCTTCTATGTTTGTATACTGCATAGTATATATTAATTTCATTCTGTATTGTTTAAATAGTGTTAACTCTAGAGAATGATGTGTAAGCTACAAGAAATGGAGGGGTAGAATAAACATTGTCCCCCAAATTTACACCATATTATCAAGAAATAGTAATTTTTTTGGTTATTCATGGGATACTTGTATAAATGCTAGGTAGATTTTGGTCTTGCTATTGTCTAAACTGTCTTGTTAGGGACAATTTGTCCATGTCCATTCAGGTTGTTAAATGGTCATGGTTTTTATGCTTCGTTTATTAGGATCTGGCACCAAGATAGTTGGTAAAATATTATTATGTATGTTGCTGTGAATATGTTTTCAATGTGACTATAATTTGCATTTTTTATAAATAAAGCAGATTGCCTCCCATGGAGAGACCACCCTTTGTATACAGTCATCTGAAGGCCTAGACAGAACAAAAGAGTAGTTGTCCTAGTAAGCAGGACAGAGCCCGCAACTGGTGCTCGGGCTTCACTTTGCAACACCACTTTTCTCATGGTCTCCATTTTGTCGCAAGCTTCTCCTGCAGATTTGAATTTATTGTATTTTTTCATGAGCTAATCCCTTAAAAATCTATTTTCTCAGTCTTTCCCCTTTTGTTTTTCTATTAATATTTAATCTCTTCTGCTTCCTTCTATCTATCCCTTTCTGTTATACACACACACACACACACACACACACACACACACAGAGAGAGAGAGAGAGAGAGAGAGAGAGAGGGAGAGAGAGAGAGAGAGAGAGAGAGAGAGGGAGAGAGAGAGAGAGGGAGAGAGAGAGAGGGAGAGAGAGAGAGAGGGAGGGAGAGAGAGAGAGAGAGAGAGAGAGAGAGAGAGAGAGAGAGAGAGAGAGAGAGAGAGAGAGAGATCCATTTAGCTGGAAGTTTTAGATACAATGAGCTTATTCACTGAAGTGACTACACTTATTGGCATTGATCCAGATCTAATGTTATAGACATTGTGCCTTATAGCATCGATCTTACAGAACTTCTAAAGTGCTGATAGAATTCTGTCTTTCTAGAGGCACTATTGGGCATTGTAACAGAAACAAACAAACAAACAAACAAACCCAAATATGTCCACATTGATGGATGAACTATTGATATTCTCCACAACAAATACTTGAATACTTTCTATTACTAAACATGATACAAATGAATAAGTAAATACAAATGAATAAGTAAATAAAACCTAGATATTGAGTACTTGAATTAAATATAACATCATAAAAGACCCCCAACAGTACCCACACAAAGATAAGGACAGTAACTATGAAAATGCCGAAGTATAAAAAGGCAAGAAGTTCTGAAACCTAGAAATAACCTCCATATATTTCCAAAGCACTAAGGTAATATCTCTGCCCTTTGGACCATGTAATCTGCTGCCAGTTTCCAAATAAGCATGGTATTTGTAATCCATTCTCCTTGAGCTCAGCACATAGTTACTATAATAGTGTTTATAGTTATATATATAATAGTTGTTTATATATAATAGTTATTATAATAGTGCCAGATGTTTAAAATATAATTGAGAAAAGACAGGTTACCAAAACTTGTAGTACTATGAAGATTAACATGAAGGAAGTTAGTTAAAAGAAATGTGAATAAGTGGGAGGCCCCCAGCAACCCCCCTGTTCCCTGAGAGGGGTTGGGGTGGGGTATACCTGCCTCCAGGCCACAGGTGAAATACCACTACTCACATTGTTTTTTTCACTGACCCGGTGATGCGGTGGGCAGGGGGATGGGGATGCGGTGAGCTCTGAGGGGCTCTTGCTTTTGGCACCAAGCACCCGTCCTCACACAGAGAGATGGCTCTGCAGATAAGAACACTGACTGCTCTTCCAGAGATCCTGAGTTCAATTCCCAGCCGCCATATGGTGGCTCACAGCCATCTGTAATGGGGATCAGATACCCTCTTCTGGTGTGTCTGAAGACAGTGACAGTGTACCCACATACACATAAATCTTTTTAAAAAGTAAAATAAGTAAATAAATAAATAAATAAATAAATAAAATAATTATGAAGTGTTATACACATGATGTGGTAAATGAGAACATATGTGGCATGCTGTGTTTAAAAAGGTACTGCTCTCCACTTTTGGTGTCCTATCTCACCATGTACTCAGGGAACGACTTTCAATGTGGTCCTTGGGGCCATGAGATGGCTGTGGGTAAAGGTGCTTGCTAGTGACCTGAATTTTATATCTGGGACCTACATCATGGAAGAAGAGGACCACCCCTTGCAAGGTGACCCCTGACCTCCATACATTTCCTAAGAACAGGGATGGTCATACATGCATTAAACAAACAATAAATCAGTGGTCTGTCCAGATAGGACAAATGACTATTAATCGAGCAAGTATTATCTACTAGTAGCTAAAGTTAAAAAACTATATTTGTGAAATGTTTTGATAAAAGTTGAAGCTTTTAAAATACACTAGACGTTATAAAACAATGAAGTCTCTTGTCAGAGAGACGTTATTTTTAAAAATTGATTTGATTGTGATTTGTCAAGTTCTATTTAAAAATGTGCTAAGATGTACCTTGGATGGCTTTTCACTATACTAACTACAGTGTGATACTGTAAAGATAATAGGAGTGGGAAAGCAATCAATGCACAGCATTCAAATTGATAGCATCAGTATACACTGAAATCTTGCTTTAGAGGTGATGATCTACTCTTCTATATAACTGCTTCTCACTTCTAGTATTTCCTAACTGTAGCAAACCACATTGGTTGCTATATTCTGCAACACACATATTTAAAGGTCAAACAGACATTTAAAACATCTATGTTTATTGGCTTTCATTAGCATGGATAACTCAATTACAAAATTCCAAGCTACATCCATCTCATGATCTAAAATGCTATATTACACCTGATATATGAAAAGGGTACTAAGTCTTAACTTCTGGTGAATCACTATCAACAATTCTCCTAAGTTTTATGTCAATGATAACATTCAAAATTCTAGTATTTTTAATACTAACAGAAGCAAATGCCCATTTTATTTAGTATTTTCAATGAAACTAGTAGCTTGAATGGTAAAGTGGTGAACAGTATTAGTTTCAGTCAAGGAGAGCTGACAGATTTTTCATAATTAAGTCAGAAACACATACGTTTGGAGCAAAGAATAACATTAAAAAACGAAATCCCAGGTAAAGATTTTTAAAAATGTAACTTCTAGAAAAGAAATGTGAGCCCTGTCCAACATGGGTATCTATATTCAAGGCTGAAAGGCAGAGGTAGCCTTGTGCATTCATTACTATCATATCACGTCACCAATTCTTTTACCTTCTCATATCGGGTATTCTTGTGATCTTTGTTTCCTTAAATGTGGACCAGGATTCCACTTCTTACCAATTTCTTACACATTCTGCCGTCACTAAAAGGTTAGTTTCCTTTATGCATGTCCTCTTATCCTGTCTTCTTCTTGCTATGTTTTTCTTTTCCCATGCTTCCTTGGGTCTCTTTTGAGTTTTCTATTAGCTTCATTTCAATAAAAGGTCACTTGTTATTGCTTCGTGAAACTCTGTTAGCTTCCTTATGATTATTCATCTTCAAATATAGATACAAACTTTTAACTGATATAGAGTATGGGTTTTAGTCTGTAGAATACTCAACAGTAGCTCTTTCATCTTTCTATGCACATGTTTTAAATGATATGTGGCAACTAGAACCACTACATCTTGGGAAGATCATGTAGCTCCTCTGGACAGTTTTGAGTTTTGCAATTTTTAAAAAAAAATTTATTTGAAGTTCAGGGTCAGCAAGATGGCTTGGAAGATAAAGATGCTTTCTACAAAGCTAAGTCTGATGGCAAAAATTTAATCCTTAGGTGTCATTTGGTAACACAAAAAGATATCTAGGCCAATCTCAAATAAGAAGTATTTCAGATTCAATTCTTTATACTGGGAATGAACTATGCTCAAGATTTTCATGCCATTTTCATGGACTTTTGGTACGTTTATTCTACCATATATGTCATGCTTCCCATATAGCAAGGGGTGGACAGAAGACAAAAGTTAGGACACATGTAGCATTCTTTAAATATATACTTAGTAAATGTCTTGTACAAGTATCCATCCATACTACTTGCAGAGAACTACTCTGTACCTGAGAGTCAACTGTTAGAGTGACATTCTTAAAAGCTCACTGTAGATCTCCCTACAAATGTTTTCCAAGTGACTGAAGGAAATGTCTACTTCTTTCTATTTCAAATAAAATCTTTTCTTCATTCATTGGACTTAAACAAATGAAACAAATATCTAACCATCTGTTGTTTAAGTTATTGACATAGATTTCTACTCCTGAACTCTGCTGAATTCAGTGCAAGAGGCATTGGAAGTTCCACATTTATTCCATCCTTTTAGGGCTGTATGGCTTAAAAGATAGACGTTCACTCTACATACCCTTAGTATCCTCTGTTCTGTCCACAGACCATGGGCGAGTTATCTTTTATTGCCATGTTCACTTTTCTTTACATTGTGTAGTAGGATACCCTGTGGTCCTCCCTTCTCTCCTTTTCTCCTTGCCCTCCTTTCTTCCTAAACCTTGAGGTTATCCATGGTGTCTTGAATCATGCTGATAATAGCACCGGAAAACCCTTAACTCTTATCTTTGCATACCAAATTTCTAATAATTTCAATTTAATAGTATAGTGGTTAGCAATCTTCTAAATTGCCCAGAGATGGTCAAAGTAGAGGAGTACAGGATAGAGTAAAGTAATAGAGATAACTTGTTAACCTGTGGTGTCTGTCTCAAAAATAATGATTGCTGAATAAAATGAAAGTATTGACATCTATTTTCTCAGGGCTTAAATTCATTTGTATTTAGGTTCAGCATTATTTTCATACCACTATTGTGATCTATTGAAGCTTTAAATTAACCACAGAGATAAATGTGGTTTGTGTGGGTCCGTGAACATATAGGTAGCTCAGGAAATGTGAAGATAAAATAAGGACATTAGCACAAATTTAGACTAATAGGTATATACACATTTAAATTTAGTTGTAGTTGAATTTCTGAAGTATTAGAGATGTATGCGTCAATTGATGCTTTCTGTTAGAAGGGGAAAAACTCAATAAAGCTCTTGGGTTTATAGTTTCTGCTAGACTCCTATAGCTCTAGACTGTGCTGACTTCAGTGCTGTGCCAGCAATCTCAGATATAAACCTTGCTGCTGAGAAGCTAATCCCAGTTCCCCTGAGAAAATAGTTCAAAGCAGTTTTCTTTAAATGAAGTAGAGCTTTTGAATCTACTATGTCTCTGCTAGTTTTCATTCACTTCTGTTGGCGGTGAGCATGGATTGTTTTTATGATGATAGTTTATGTTTCATGATAATAGCTAGAGAAACACTATATATAACAAAGATGAAACATGAACACCATTATCTATATCTATTTTTCAATGATTTTAAATAAAATATATTAATTTAATAACTTTAGTACATTGTGTTTTCTTGATCTTAGCTAATTCATATGAAAAGTCTTATGAGTGTAACACAAAACATTGATTAGTGGGTTTAATGATGACCCCCCAGAAGTTATGCACATTGACTAATGCCCACTACAAATCGTATGATGATATTTGCAAAATGAGTCTTTGCAGAAGTAATAAGCAAAAGTTCTGGCTATTATAAAGTGGGTGTTAAATCCAAAGACAGAGAGAAATCTCCTTGATACACAGAAACAAAGAAAAGATTTAGACACAGAACAGAAAGACAAGTAGACTTGGAGACAGGAATTAGAGAGTACTACAGCTATAAGGAATTCATGAATCCATGCAAAGTGGGCAAAATCAAGAAAGAACTACCCCCAAAGGCCTCAAAAGGGATCACAGGCTAAACATCAGGCAGATTATAGACTTTCTTTTTTCCAGAATTCTTGGAGATTTTTTTCTTTCTTGTACTTTTTAATCTAAAGAGTTATTATTTGTGACAGCTGCTGACAGAAGTTAACAAGGCACTTGTTTTGTATGACCTTGCCAGTTTTGATTTCCAGGTTTTATTGTATATAATACTTATGAATATATATATATATATATATATATATACATATATGTTAGCAGAGTGACTAATAACTAAAATAAACATGCTCAAAAATATCCATGGGGTATCTATTATGTTTATGAATATTTAGTAGTTTCTGACAGCCAGTTTGAGGAAAGACTGGTTCAAATTCTGCTCACTATAAATTTATGAATAATTAACCTCATATTTCAAAACTTGTGATTTTTTGCAATATCAATGTATTATCTTATCACTGGGGAACAATACTTGTTAACCTAGAGATTCGGAGTTGAATTTGCCAGATTATCAGATATTTTTGCTTATATTTGAGATTATTAAAATTTAGTCTTGAAAGGCTAAATGAGAACTTGAGAATCATAGTGGTGGCAGACAATATGACGTTCCTTGAAAGGCAGTCAACATTCACAACAAAAGGCCTGGTTATCTAAGTCCTAGTGGGATGGATGCAGATTTTTGTTGCAGCTAGCTAGATTCCTTTACTAATACTTATTTTCCTTCTATTTCTGAAAAAAAATTTAAAAAAATCCACAACTTTTAGAAATTATAGGGCAGGAAGAAAGAGTTATCACATCTCACGCATTACATTTTGTAAGAAGTATACCTAATAATTAAAATGTCAGTTGGAGAAGCAGAGGAATGAAAGTACATTACTAATATGGGGACAGCATAGACTTTTATATTATGTAATCTTTGGGCATTGGAAAAAAGCAGTGAGCAAGGGCTTCTGGGAATAAAAGATATCTGTACTAATTCTGGTTAGTAGTGCCAGATGTGTGCTGAGGGAGGGAGGAGAAAAGAATGTGTACCTGCTGTTAAGATGAATTTGTAAATTTATCAATTAAGCATTTCCTACCAACATTGATCTCTGTCTTTCAGCCTTAAAGTCCTGCTTATAGATCAGGAGTCAATCAAATTATATACCTCATATGAGGTAGTTTCTTCAAGAAGAATAAAAAATGCAGAACAGTTGAAAATGTGGTTTGTATAACCAGTCAAACATTCATAGCTAGATGGTAAGGCATTGATTAGTCGGGAAAGAAAACAAGAAACCATAAACTCTTGGCTCCGTCTCTGTGGAGATATGTTGCTTGCCTAGCACCTCCCACTGAGAAATGACTACCACTCATGCATACTAGCTCAGAAGAGATCTATACAATCTCCTATAATTTTCTAGGAAATTACATGCATGCTGAATTTTTAGGGCAATTTAATATTATTTGCAATTAATTTTCAAGTACTTACAAACAGGGAACATGGATGAACAAATGTGAGAATGGTTAGAAGGAATATGCCATAAAACATACAATAGTAAGGGTTTATTGTGTGGTACCCTGAATTGCATTCTGGGACACAAAATTAGATATCTGGAAAAGTCCAAATTATGGACTTTAATAATTATGTATTAACATTGAGTCACTAGATGTGCCAGATACAGTAATGGTAATAATAATGATAAAAGAAACTGTATATGGGTACATTTGGAAGTGAATTGTTATCTATCTGTAAGCAATTGATTTATTTTAGTGTTTGCAGGAAATAGAGATAAAATAGATTCTTTAAATTTTTTTTAGGAATAAGCCTTGTCTATTAATTACTTAAATAATCATGCATCTCTTTCCTGTACTCACAAATATTAGCATACTGCCTATGGATTTCTTGTCAATGACAATGACAAGTTTAGCTATACATACACACATACACACACACACACACACACACACACACACACACAAGATAAACTATAACGGGAAAGAGGAGTTGGAAAGGAAGGGTTGTTAGGTGATTCCTCAATATCTATTTGATTGCTTTTTAGTTAAGAGGTTATTTTCATTTGCAGTGGTATTAATTTATTCTGGTTGGTGTCAGATTTATAGATGAAGTGAATGGTCTGTTCCTTTTTTTCCACTTGGCATTCTTGCCTACTTCTTAATACCCTAATGAGGATATGTTGACTGGTCTTCACTTACCACTTTTTAGTGTGGTGAGTTCTCACTTGTTATAAAATGGATTGAGTAAACACATCATCAGCTTGGCAGAGTAATTTTGACCAGAACAAGTCCATTATATGCTCCAGCAGGACTTTGCAGTTCAAAGAGAATCAGGTTTTTAGTTCAGCTACAGGCAGGCTCACAAGCAATAGGAACCAGAAGCTTCCCTGTCCATTCAGGTGCACTCTTCCAGGGACAGAAACTCTCATGTGCATTTCTGTCCATTCACTGGTAGCAACCCATGTTAGGGTATTGGCTTTCCTCTTGGTTAAGGTAGAAGGTGGATGGATATGCTTAATGTATTTTGGCATTGGTTTTGCAATCTTAAACCATCCCTTGGAGTGAAACTTTGGTAAGAATTTCTGAGAAAGTCCTTCTTCCTTTCTTGGGCTGAAACAAACAGAGATCATGGAACTGAGATAGAAATAATTTTGCTAAGGTGATGGAAGAACCCGAGGATGTATCCAACATTTTGTGGGGACGATGTAGCCAATTTTTAACTGATATCATTTGAGTCCTGAGTCCTATGGTACCTGAAACAGCATTGTTTTCTTGCTCCCAGAAGTCCATACCAAATATTATCCTAATAAGATTATTTTTGTCCCCCTTTGCAGAAACTTTGTAGTGAACTAAATAGACACATGGATACATTAGGAACTAATTGTTCATTCAGCACAAAGCTCCTGAATCTGTTTCTTTGTTTTGTTTCTGCTTGAAAATGGAGTGAATGAAAATTCTCTTTTAAATGTTGCAGTTGTTATCCTTTCTCCACTGGATTAATAGAGCATGCCAAAAGATGTCTAATTTCTCTTTACCATGTATTATTTTTCCTTGCAGATATTTAACTAAGAATATGAATCTCTCTAGTCTGGATGAGAAAGATGAGTGCCAGAAGTCTGTGGAGGAATATTGCTGGCTCTTCCTGATGCTCAATAAGTATAAAGTCAATGCCCCCAATGTGCTAGAATTTCTTTATGTCTGAATGAAAGATGTCTCTGCCTATCTGTCCATCTATCTACCCATCCATCTATCTTCTGTCGTCTATCTATCTATCTATCTATCTATCTATCTATCTATCTATCTATCTATCTAAACTATGTTACCATTTATAGCAATCAGTGCTATTGAATATTTGCCATAGATAAAGCACTGTTTGGTAATTTATTTAAGTTGCCATTTTTGATTCTTATGTTTGGATTGTTTTTCTGAAATAGGTTTTACATTGAGACCCGAGCCATGAATCAATACTAAAGATATTTATTATTGCTCTTGGGAAGCAGGACTATAAGTCCATTCCTAAAGATCCTAACTTTGCCTAACATTTACCTTATGAAGAATATGACATGGGTTTCTTGGGTTGTCTTCACTTTCTTTGTTATTTAATTCTATGAGTGTGCTGTACACCAAGGGTTTCTCATGAGGTAGTGGAGTTTATTCTCATAAAACTATTCCATTTTTTAAGGCTGTGAAATTGTGCTTACATTTTAATTTACTATTTTATTTTTTTGCCATCTCTGTCTCAGTGTCTTGGTAACATTTAATAAGCAACCTTGTAGCATTTGCTTGACATCAGCTCTCCAAGGGTGTATACCTTTGAAATTCTCCATTTCCTTACTCTTTTCAGAATATTTTGCTTCTCTGAAAGGTATTGCCTTTAATGTCCATGGGCTCTGAAGCAGACACTGAGACTGGTTCACTGCCCCAGTTCTGAAGTTATTATCTGGTGCCCTGAGGCACAACTGGCTGCCAGGCACCGATACTAGCACCTGAAGAGGGGTGCCAGAATGCAGTAATTGGCTTGTGTGCTTCCTGCTTGCCATCATAATGAGGCTACACAGGCTTCTTGGCTTCATTCACTCAATGCTTTTCAGTAAGTTGAGTTCTCAGTACCTATAGAGTTGATCAAGCAACTGGCTCAGCTTGGTAGAGGAATTTTGAATAGAATAGGCCATTATAGGCTAGAGAAGATTTCTCCAGTGCAAAAAGTAGTGGTGGTTGATAGATCCACTAGGGCCTCACTAAAATAGGGTGAATGAGGTTTTGGCTTGAGTACCACTATCAGTCTCAGCTTTGTTCTCTGGTTAAGCCAATCAAGCTTCATAACTCTCACCAGATGATCCATTCAATGCATCTTCTGGGTCCTTGAATGAAACTGTCACTATAATTACTGCCAACACTAATACTCTTTTTACAGAAACTAATGTTTATTCCCCATTTACCATATGTAAAACATAAATCTAAGATTCGTTGTTTTGTTTGTTTGTTTGTTTGTTTTGTTTTTTGGAGATAGTGTTACGCTGGCTGTCCTGGAACTCTCTCTGTAGACAAGGCTGGGTTTAAACTCAGAGATCTTCCTCACTCTCTGCCCTGTGGGTACTGGGAAGAAAGGCATGCACCACCACTATCCATCAAATCTAAGAGTTTTGACACTATTAATCTTATTATATTTATAACAATCTTACTAGGTAGGCATTGAGAATATGTCTATTTTAGAAGCATTGCTAAGAGAATTTTATAAGGACTAAAGATCTTTCTACATTCACTGAGGACCTGAATTTAATTACTAGCACCTACATGAGAATTTTCAACTGCTTATAATACTAATTTCAGTGATCTGGTGCCTGTTATAACTTCCATAGACCCCTACATACAAAGTAAGTTATCTATCTATCTATCTATCTATCTATCTATCTATCTATCTATCTATTTATCTATCCACTCACAGAGGCATACAAACACACATACATACATTTTAAAAAACCTTTAAGAAAAAGTTCCAAAGTAACCAAGCTAGTGTGTGATGATGATAAACTTCTACATCCTGCCTTTTCTGCCAGTAGTCTTCACTGAGCTGCCCTATGATACAGTGTGACGATGCTTGTCTTTCCAGCCCCTATTTCATGCATGTGTTTTTATGTCCCCCCTCCAGCTGCAGCTGATTGAATTACAGAAATGCAGTAAGTATAAGCTGTCTCATTGAAGTTTTCTCAGAAATCTGGAATTAAAATGACAGGACTGTCTTAAGGCTCTAGGATCTCATGGACATGGGCTAACATCAACACACTTGTATTTTAAAGCCAACAGTAAATTAATGCTTGAGGAGCAAGCACAAAACTAAATACTATTTCAGTGGCAATTTAATCATACACAGGTACCATGTTACATTTCACAGACATGAAGCTAAACAAGAAGCGAGGATCAAGCAGGAAAGTTTGAATCTCACTTAGAAGGGGGGTCTAAGCCATCAACACATGGCTACAGCTGCATATGTAGCAGAGGATGCCATCAAAGGGAGGAGAGGTCCTTGGCCCTATGAAGGCTTGATAGATACCCCAGTGTGGGGAATCAAGGGCTGGGAGGTAGGAGTGGATGGGAGGGTGGAGGAACACCCTCACAGACGCAAGAAGAGGGAGGATGTGATTGGGGGTTCCTGAAGGGGGGAACTGTGAAAAGGGATAACATTTGAAATGTAAATAAAGAAAATATCCAATAAAAAAGGAAGGGGGAATATAATAGTTATGAGGTAGATGGAGACAGAGAATTAAGAGGGAGAGGACAAGAGGAGAGGAATGGGGATTCAGGAGCCAGGTGTGGGGAAGGACAGGAGAGATGGCTAGATGGCCTTGAAAATGAATGGAAATCTGCAACTGACAGGGGTGAGGAGTTGATAGGCATCTCAAAGTCTAGACAGAGACCTGGGATAAGGGAGGGGCCCAAGAATCAAGGGAGGCAACCTCAAGTTGTGACTCACTACATTGGGGATATGGAACCTGAAGAGGCTACTCCTATAGCCGCACAGGAATCCCAGGGGAGCAATAGAGACACCAACACACCCACAAAATTTTCAACCCAAAATTTATCTTGTCTATAAGAAATGCAGGCACAGGGGAGGGAACAGAGACTGATGGACCAGCCAGACAATAACTGGCCCAACTTGAAACCCATCCCACGGGCAAGCACCAATTCCTAACACTGTTAATGATACTATGTTATGCTTACAGACAGGAGCATGCTGTCCTTGGAAAGGGTCCATTGAACAGCTGACTCAGACAGACAGAGACACAGACACAGACACCCACAGCCATACAGTAGATGGAGCTTGGGAACTTTTATCTGAGAACAAGAGGAAGGATTGCAGCCTTGAAGAAGATAGGAACTCCATAGGAAGACCAACAGAGTCAACTACATACTTGGGCTGGATAGGTCTTCCTACTCATACGTAGCAGATGTTCAGTTTGACCTTCATGTATGTCCTGAACAACTGGAATGGGGGCTATCCCAAAAGTTGTTGCCTGTGTTTGGAATATGTTCTGCTAGCTGGGCTGCCTTGTCAGATCTCAGTGGGAGAGGAAGCAGAGCCTTGAAGTGCCAGTGTGAGGAGGATAACCAATGGGCTTCCATCCACTCAGAGGAGAAGTGGGAATAAGGGAAGGATTGTGGGATTGATGGGAAAGAGACAGGAAGCAGGATATAAAGTGAATAAATAAACAATAAATAAATTAAATAATAAAATAAATAAAAAAGAGTGAGTAGGTACCCCAATTTATCAGAATGAATAAGTATCCATTTTATATCAAGGAGACAGAAGTTTGTGTGTAGAGAAGAGAATAAAAAGAAGAGAATATAGGTAATGAGTAGAGCCTGTAAAACATTAACATTTTTCTTTGAGAAATACCACTACCCTTTTGGGACCAACTATATTTGCTTTATTTATTGTCATTGGGTTTTCTTAACTTTACTGCCTTATTCCCAATGAAATGCCTGCAAATGTCTTTCTCATCTTGCAACTAAATGATAACTGGCCAAAACATTAATAGATGTGATAGAATCCATCCAGTAGTTTTATTTGGTGTCAATATTTCACATTAAAGTGTACTTCCTTGGAATATATAAATGAAATACCACAACATTTTCTTCATGTTTAGTGAAACAGTGTATTTTCATTTTCTGTATATCTTCTTAGACATGATTTAGATCTTTGTTTTTTTGTTTTTTGTTTTTTTGGGGTTTGGTTTGGTTTGGTTTGGTTTGGTTTGGTTTGGTTTGGTTTGGTTTGGTTTGGTTTGGTTTTTCAGCCCGTGTCTCTTACCCTAGTTTTGGCATCCACTTCCCCAAGATCTTTGCTGGCAAAGAATCTTCTTCATTTCAGTCCATCATTTATGGGGAGAAGAAGGAGTGAGCTCAAAGGGAAAAGCCTATTGTAGATTAGCATGCTTCTATCTTAGGAACTAATTGTGGGTAAGTGAGTAAGTCGGTAAAAGTATAGAAGTGCAAGAAACTGTGAGATGTAAACCTTTTCGTTGACAATTTGAAGTGGAGAGATTGTATTGGGGTTGCTGATTGCAATATTTATCTGTTTTCAAATGAAAAAAACTTATTAAAAACCAATCCAGTACTATGAATGGAAGTATGGCATGTGACAACTTTTCCCAAGCTTTCTATTATTCACTTATGCAAACTATTGTTTTCTACTGAAAGAACTTTTTTTTTTTAAAGGAAAGAATACTGCAACAGTTGAGTTGGAGAAAGGGAATGGTCATAAATCATCATGTGATACTTTATGAACAGGATAATTGCTTATAAATAGTGCTGAATATGATAAATGTTGTATTGATAATAGTTACCTCAGAATGATGATCCTTTCTTTATAACAATGTTTCTTAGGAATATTTTTGCAACTCTGAATAAATTATATTAAAAATAAATGTAAGACACACATGGGAGAAGAGGCCATATTGTATTTCTCAATACTTTCTAATGTTCTACTATCTGATAATTAATGCTTCAATTTACTAATAGCTCTATTTGCAGCACTGATTAAACAGTGCTGTAAAGTGATTCCATAGAAAATGTGTTGTTTAAGGCCTGCATTAAAGGAAGCTGTGTACACTTCCTTAGAGATGGTCTAGCATGTCATTATACACAGTAAACGTCCAAGAATGAGATTCTGTGCTCAGAAGTTCCATATAAAGTCATCAGTAGTGAGATGTGAGTGCATCTTAGGCGACAGAGGGAGTCTGCTAAGATTTAAACACCAAATATTGTGAGCTCATCTGCAAGAAGGCCATTTGCTTGATGTATTTGATGTATAACACTATACAGTTCCTTTGTCCTCTATCATGATCATAGGTTGGATGTGATAACTCACAAGCCAGGGCCAATTTGAGGTCTGTCATAATACAAGTAGCATCATATTCAAGAATTACCATCAGGCTCATTTATATTTAACCTGTGTAATGTTTCCTTATGTAGTAATTTTTTTTCTAAACCAAAAATATATGCATTTTATCGATTATTTTCTCTTTTATTGTGGTCATAATACCTCTCTCCCTTCTCAACACAGATTTGTGCACACAGGTGTACACACCCACACAATTTATTTTCCTCTCTTCAAAAGAAAACATTGTATGCTTGTACAAAATAAAAAGCATAACATCCTTACTACAACCCATACTACAGAAGCCTCTTATAGTGAGAGCTTTTGAAGTCAGTGGATTCAGAAATGTTAAAAGAAGAGAAGAAGAAAAAAATGTGCTTCTATACTCATCTAATTTGCTTATTGAAATACATAGTTATTTAGTCCTGTTGAGAGAGGGAGGGAGGGAGACAGAGAGAGAGAGAGAGAGAGAGAGAGAGAGAGAGAGAGAGAGAGAGAGAGAGAGAGAGAGAGATGAGGAGGAGAATGTAGGGGAGGAAGAGAATGACGAGGAGAAAGCTATTGCAAGCAAGTATTCTGTACCAATCCAAACCATGGATGCAATGTAATTGGTTTCCTTGAAAGATGAGACAATGAATACTTGTCACTTTAACTGACCAGAAAAAAAGTAATCTTGCTGTCAGTCATGCTTAGGAATTTACAGGAAGTACTCTCCCTTGAGGTACTCAAATGCTCAATTCAAAATAGCAGCCAACCTTATTCCACTAAACTGAGCCTTCTTGTAGGTCATTAAACTAGCATTGATGCCCATCTGTGTGCCTCTGGTAGGCACAGTGCTCAGAGTTTCTGTGTCTCAAGCGTTCAGACTCAAAGTCTTCTTTTGACTACACTTTTAATTCTGTCTTCTTCAATTCTGCTTTTCTCTGTTAGGGGGATTTATAAAATTGTTGGTCTCCTCACACCCTTCCAAATTTATGAAGCCTTGCCAATAATAGGGCAAATTGTAAACAGCCTGGATCTTTCTCTATTCTGCATCAGAATTTCCCAAATAATTTTAGGAAATGTGGACAATTAGAGGGCTGTGAAGGATGTCTCAGGGAATAAATTGCCTACCAAAAAAGAATGAGTACCTATTTCTGATTCTCTGTGTTAACATGCAGTGAGCCTAAAGCCCTAAGGCTAGAAAAAGATGGAGTTCCTAGACCTACCTGACCAGGCAGTCTAGCCAAACTGTCAAATTCCAAGTTTAATGAGAGACTCTGCTTCAAAAATTAAGAATGAAGTAGAAGAAAGAACAGAAGTAGAAGAAAGACAACTGATGTCAAATTCTGGCCTTTGTAATCAGATGAGTACATCCACGCCTACATAAATATATTACACATACACACACACAAATACACACACACACATACACACAAATGCACACACACACATACTCTCAAACCAAAATGCCAAAATGTGAGTTTCTATTAGTTTGCAATGGTAGTGGGGAGGACACAGTGTCCAGGCAACAAAATAAAGTATTAACCCCACATCCATTTCCTTTGGATGTTTAATGCATTTCATGACCACTATTTTGCTAACAAAAGTGACATCCTATAGTGTTCACATTAATTTATATGGCAAATCTTTAAATATGTAATACCACCACAGGTGTAGCAGAAAATAGTGAGCTACAGAATTATATCTAATTATGTATCACAAAAGACATGCCATGTAAAATTCACAAGGGATTATTGATAGTACTATTATTTAAATACTCCTTAGAGAATACATTACCATTTTGTAAATTTAAATTCCCACTTAGTAAAGATAGACATGGGGTCCAGATGCTTTTGAACCTGTTTAAGGATATATAAGTTATTTTTTCTGGAAGGATCCCAGCCTTGTGGGCATCTAGGTCTGGACCCTTGTATTGATGCCATATTGCTGCCCAGGGAGAAAATTGACTTTTATATAACTAAGAGACATGTGAGCCATAGCTGCCATGGGAAGGAGTGAGCTGAGATTCTGTAACTTTTCATATACTCTGCCACTGGCCTCACTTGTGAAGAGGATAAGTTTTGCCAGCTTTGCTGTTATGAGCTAAACGTAGGACTTCATAAAGTTGAAAGCATAATTACTCCAATGCTACTAACAGGGTTGAGGGGAAAATATTACAATTTCCACCAGAAGGCTTTGTTCCTAGACTATCTGAATCCAGAATTAAGCAATAGTATAAAATAAAATTGAAGAAAAATGGATTTCTGACTTGACAGTTACATGTGACACAAGAAGCACTCAGCTTGTTAGAGGAAATTAAAACATAATGAAGGGAGGTTCGTGGTATTGTAGGTGATGTTCCTAAGGAAGTTTTCCTATGTGTCAAGATGTTATATCTTAGTACTCACTCTGACAGCAGTCACCCTAAACATGAAGCATTTTAAGACCATAGTCCCAAAGCAGTAATTGTTTTGTTGACTTCAGGTTACAGTTATAATGTAAAATATTAATAAATATTTTCAAGCTTCAGAGTTTGCAGTATATTTAAGTAACATGTTTTATAGCTTGTAATACTTAGGGGACTAAGTCGCATTGATAGTTACTTGTGTAATTAACTTGTCTCATATGACCAAACCCAAATTCTATTTGAGCAGCTGTTTACTTAGTTATTTATATAACACTCAGCAATAACTATTTGATTTTTCTTTAATAAAGTTCAGTGTTTTAAATTAATTGTATTTTGAAAAACAACCATTAAGAAAATTACTCTCATATTTCTGTTTCCTGCCTTCAAAATTATAGGATTGAATTCCAGTGTAGCTTAAAATTTGCTTTTAAAATGCTATATACTAGATTTTTTGCAAGAGATGACTTTCAGTCTCCTGATATGATATATAATACATAAAACTGAATCCTTAAGAATTAAATTAACTATTTAGTAAAAACTCTATGACTAATTTCACATAGCAGTTTCCTGAACTCAGGAGAGCAAAATGAAGCAGGAACTTGATATATAATAATAAAACATCAAACTAAAAACAAATTATTTGTATACAATATGTTTCCTGCACTAGGGCACTCAAAATTATCTATGCTGTATATTGACATAGCAACATTGTATCTAATTTTGGAATATCCAACATGGTTAGGAAATTAGTCACAGCACTTCTCTTTAACAGACAAGAAAGACTATGATTGTGTAAAATGTAAAGGGGGAATAATAGATGAGAAAGGGTTGATCTAGGGTGTGGAGGAGTGATAACAGGACAGAAGAGGTATATAAGAATTGTTAGATAACATTAAAGGTTTTTAAGAAACTCATATTGGAATCTACTACCATAAAAACTTTCATATTCTACATATAGCTACCCAGTTTAACCAGTATCATTTAGTGAAGATGCTATCTTTACCTAATGTGAATTGTTGGCCTCTTTGTCAAAAACCAAGTGGCAGTAGGTGTGGGCTTATATGTGTGCCTTCTATCTCATTCCACTGATCAATGAGTTTGTTTTTATGTCAATATGTGCTGTTTACAGATCTGTAGAATTGAAATGTGTTAGTGTTATCTTCAGCTAGAATTTTTTTGGTTTGGTTTGGTTTGACTATTTCAATTTCTCCAACAAAGTACGTTGAAATTTTGATGTGGATTGCATTGAATCTGTAGCTTGCCTTTGGCACAGTGGTAATATTCATAACATTGATACTGGCAATCTATCAGTAATAGAAAATTTTCCAACTGACCAATCCCGTGAATGGGATAGTGATTAGCAGGAAGTCCCTGGCAAATAATCAAGGAGCTTTGTGGTGACACAAATCAGAATTAATCTTGAATATACAAAACTGGTCAAATAATTCAAGGCTGTGATCTGAGGCTTTATAGTTACAGATGTTATGAGAAATTTCATATACAATAATGTATCTCATGACTGAAAGCACAATTTAGGTCCTTGTGCAAGATAGTTTTCTTTTTGATACTGCATCATATGAGAAATCTAGAATCACTCCTGAGGTGGAAATACAGGATGCTGTCACCAAGACCACAATGGCTAGCAGATCATCACTACCTTTCAAGAGCCATCTAGGAAAGCCTAAAAACTAGCAGGTGATATTCCTGAGAGGGATTAAAATCTCCGATGTATTTGTTCTTGCAGGCAAGGCCCAGGAAATTTTGATTTTAGTAAAGATTCCTGCTATTAGTATGCTTTCCCGTTTTATATATATATATATATATCAATCACTAGGTATTAGCCCACCCATTTTGAGCAGATCTCTGGGGAACAATGAAGATGTATTGTCTTGTAGTGATGCTATATAGACAAATAGATGATTTCTTACATTTTAATGATGATCCTATAAGAATCCTTAAAACCATCATAATCATTAAGCTCTTTTATAATAGGACAGCCCTTAAGTCTTTTCTGATGTCAAAATTGCAATGAGAACTCTGACAGTCTTAAGGTATCATGAATTAATTGCTTCTGAGATAACAAGCAGGCATCTACTACTCAAAGCACGTTCCAAGGGGTTGGTTGTAAAACCATTAAACAAAGGTCACAAAGAGAGAACTAAGGATTTACTATAGGTGCAAGGACAGAAGATAAAGTATTGACTGGGTTTATCTATACAAAATTTCTCTAATATGTAGTCATAAGAGTTATTGTTTTTAACTCTCCATGATCCTGTAGAGCTGATAACAGATCATGAAGTTCTCTGTTGTAAATTTCTTATTTGTGATTTGAATTTATATGTAAATTTTGATGAACTTTTTACCATGTAATCATATTCTGAAAGATGTATAAGTGCTGAGGACAAAGAGAGGAGTAATGCTTATCTCCCTTTTCTTAGAAGCCCCCTTCTCCCTTTTCGTACAGAGCTTTCTTAAGAAATATTTTAGAACATAGAAATAAAAGCTAAATCCACTTTTCAAAGTCTTCCTTTTTCTTCCTGAGACTTCAACTAGGAGGTTAAGAGATGGAGTCCTGAAGTTCCTGCAGAGATAGAACAAAGGCTAATTTCCTTAATTCCCTGCTGATTTATGATGAGGTACTAAACAGTTTCTTGCATCAGAGGAACACAGAAGGCAGGTCAGCTACTAAAACAAGATAGGTAAATGTTTTATTATTAAACAGAAACCTTAAATATCTCTCCCCCTCCCCACTGTCTCTTCCCCATTGTCCGCTTATCTTTAAGAGAGAAGTAGCTGGTTTCACACTTGGTACCACCATTAACACTGTTTAGCCCTATCTAACTCAAAATGGCTAGCTTCTCAATTCATTAAATGCATATTTTTCTAAGACACAAGTTGCTCTCTGGAGGGAAGTGTTTCCTATGAAACTTTGTGCTTTCTAATACTAAAACAGCCTATATTGAATATCTGAAAAATTTTGACTGTTTCCATGATTATATTAGATAGAACTGAAAAGAGAATATTTGTAGTTTCTCTTTATTCAGTTTAATAGACACCTCCCATTCAAACTGTATCCATCACTCTTTCAAGACCTCCATCCCCAAAATTTCTTAATATCTGGGATCCTTAAAACTAATGATGGAGCAGTGGGAGCAGGGAAGGGATAGGGGATTTTCGGAGGGGAAACTAGGAGAGGGGATAACATTTGAAATGTAAATAAAGTATATAATAAAAAAACAAAGTTTCACAAGAAAAAATTTAACGACAATAATATAGCAGTTGTAACGTTAGTAAAAGTCTCAAAAAAGTTCCAGGCAGAAACACAACAGACAAACACAGTAGTGTAGTGACATTTATCATCAAATATCTTTTACAGTGTTGAAAGTTTGCAGTATTAGTGGTATGGATACAAGTATTTCATGGAACACTAAGTGTCAATGGTCCCTTATTTCACTGAGATGCTTCTGAAACTGAGAAGTAACAAATTAATAATGCAATTAATAAAGCTATTTTATTTATGAAATTGCAAATAATAATTCTTACAAGTTTTATATTTCTTGAAAATATTGTCATCTGATTAAAACTTTGGTAATGTTACATCTGATATCAGATGATCAGTTCAATCTGCATACCATGCTTTAGAAAAGAAAGATCAGTATTTGAATCTACCTTCTTTTCTCAGCCAACAAATAATTGTCTTTAGCTATGAAACTAGCAATGGATATATTCTATTGTGACCCTTATGGATAATATATTTTTCTTTGATTATTTGCAAAGAGGTATTTCAATTGAAGGGGAGGAGACCCTTGGAGACACCAATGAGTCTTACAGGTATAGAATAAGATCATCTATTAAGGGCTGTTCAACTATCATTCTTGCAAATTAAAATAAAACAGGACTTTGACCATCTACATGACTGAAAATCTATAAATCACATTCTTCAGAGAGAGCAATAGATAAAGAGTTTAAATGAAGTCAGAAAGGCACTGGTCCCTTTCCACCTGTTTTGTCCAGGCCAAGCTGCTTACCACAGTTTGGATTTTAACCTAGTGACAAATATCAATTTCTAAAAATTGGTTCAAATATCATGGGTTCTTCTCCTTTGATCTTCATGCCCATACCTGAACCAACCTGTGAATATGGCAAAAGGGGATAGTTTTTGTCTGGCTTTCTGTTTCCCTTTTAGATGAAGAGGGCCTCTCTAGTGTAGACTTATGAGAAGAGAATGGGTGATTCCTCAGAACAACTTCACAACCATCTTAGCAGGAATAGGTTTATTGAGTGCTTGGTATCCGAATAACTGATCTGCACCAATTTGTCACATCTTTTTAGTCTCTCCATAACTTCTATGAAAGACTGTGGCTTAATATCATATATTAGCAGAAAAAGAAATGGAAGTAAAAGTATTAAAGTCACACAGGGTTCATGGGCAGAGCTGAGCTATAAACATAGTGTAGAGGAATTTTAATCCAGCAACTTGTCTACTCTGTGCAGAATACAGACACACCTTTCATACATACTTTTAATACCAAACAATGAAAGTAAGGACAGTTTATAGAAGGACACAGCCATGTTTAAAATTTCATCTAATTGAGGGACAGACTAAATGAGGAAGCAGAGAAATATTTGACAGCATGAGTCAGAGACAGGATACAATCAGGAAAGAATAGCTATTTAAGAGTCGGGCAGGGAAAGAAAATCAGTTCTGTTCAGTGAGTTGGGAGTCAGTTCAGTTTTGTCCAGGCAATGCAATGAATTAAGTTCATCATCTGAGTTTGGTGAGTTCAGTACAGGTCAGAAGAGGCAATTTAAACTAGAAATTTCAGCAGATTGCCAAACTTACTTTGAGCAGAGCAACTTAGTGAGATGCTGAGAGAAGCCAGGTTGAATCAGTCATCTTGGTGAGGAGTTTAAACCAGAATATATGAATTCATCTGGGCAACCAGAGTTCAGAAAGTACTAGAAAGGGTGACCTTATTCAGCAGTAAGCTTCTGAGGTAACAGTTACATCAGGTGGATAAAAGTTACATTTACACATAGGATTGCTTGGATTCAGAGTCTTGGTCTCCAGTTCTCTATACACATCCCTGTAGTCACAGCACAGTTTTGAGCATATTATGACAGGAGAAATAAACAATAGCATCTTTAAAACAAAGTTAGAAAGCATCCCAAGCAGAATCCTGGAGAAATCTTAAGATCTATGAGCATCAAGTCTGGATTTAGTACACATGTATAATGCAAATAAAATTAGAAGGATTTCTCAGTTTGTATTTTGTTACTATGAGATAGTTCCATCAGTCCTGCCATTCACACTTTGTTCTATGGATGGGAAAGTCTATAATTGAGAGTTCAGCATTTGATGAGGATCTAACTTCTTTCTACACCATCACAAGGTAGAAGGCAACAGGTTAGAAACAAAGATGAAAGAGGATCCAAATATTTGATTTTGTGATAGACCCACTGCTGATAATCGTATTGGTAGCCACTGATAATGGTATTAAGTTATTCATACTGCTCTCATAGCCTAATTACTACTTACTAAGCTACCCTTTCTCATATGTTATAGTGGGCATTGAGTGTCCAAGTTGTAATTTGGGAAAATTTATTCAAATGGCACAAACACTTGTTCTATTAGGGAATCAGTGATTTCATGTGAAGCCTAGTGACAATGGTTACTCACATTAGCCACACAACCGACAGGATAGGAATGAGTAAATGTCACACACAGTGTTGAGACTCTCTGACTCTCTGTCTCTCTCTGTCTCTCTGTCTCCCTCTCTCTGTCTCTCCCTCTCTTTCTGATGTAGGATCACAGTAGTACCAAGTGACAATCTGACTTGCACATGAAGTCAAAGAGACTCAAAATGATCCTTTGATATGTTTAGAACAAATTAAAAACCTAAAATATAAACATGTAAATAAAGACCAGATATGTGCCTGGTTAGTTTTTGCCAACTTGACAGGGACCTGGACATATCTGAGAGAAGGAAATGCATTCCTCCAGGTTGCTTATAGGCAACACTATAAGGTATTTTCTCAGTTAATGATGCATGTGGAAGGGCCCATCTTACTGGCAGTGTTGTCACCTTCAGGTAAATGGTGAGGAGTTCTACAAAAAAGAATGTTAAGCAAATCATAGACAAAGCCCATATGTAGCACTACCTCATGGCCTCTGCTTCAGTTCCTGTTTCCAGGTTTGTACTGAAATCCTGCCCTGACTTACCTTCAGGTTGGGCTATAAATATAAGCCCACCTCTCCTCAAGTTGATTTTATGATTTTTATTATCATAGTAGAAATCCCCACTAAGACAACATACTACATTTTAGAACATTTCTATGTTCTGAAAATCAGTAGTTGAAGATAGAACCACTTGCTTGCTCCGTCTAAACACCAAGCCTTAAAACCTCACTCTGTCCTGTTCATTAAAGAAACTTCTCACAATGCTTACCAACTCTTCTGAGGAATGCATCAACACATGACCTCATAGATTAAGTATCTCAGCTTATGGTACCTTGTTATATCCTCTGACATTTTAATTAATTAATTAATTAATTAATTAATTAATTAATTAATTAATGTATGTATTTATTTACATCCTACATTTTATTACATCCTAAATGCTACTTTCATAACAAAGTATTGACAATATTTAATTTCTGGTAAATTTTCACCTTGTCTTCTTTCATTTGACTCCATAAATTCTTTGTACCACATTTTTTTCTATCAATGAACTGGGATTCCTCCTACAGTCTAGAGGCCATCAAGTACTAGTGATACTGATGTTTGAAGAACTAAAAAAAAAAAAAAAAAAAACCCTTCTAAATTATATATAAAGTTGAAACACATACTAGCAATTAAGAGAAGGAAAAGCTGCCGAGTGGTGGTGGCACACGCCTTTAATCCCGGCACTTGGGAGGCAGAGGCAGGCAGATTTCTGTGTTCAAGGCCAGCCTGGTCTACAAAAGTGAGTTCCAAGACAGCCAGGGCTACACAGAGAAACCCTGTCTCGAAACAAAACAAAACAAAACAAGACAAAACAAGAGAGAGAGAGAAGGAAAGGCTAATAAAAGGAGGAGCTGGGAAAAGAAACTGTCAAAAGTGATGACTCCGTGGAACCAAGTAGATTGCTTTTATGGATCATTTAGATAGAGTACTTGAGTGGCACTAGAAAGTCACCAGACCATGGTAGATAATAATACTCTTTTATTCATAAATTAAATGCAAAGTAAATTCTTCCAAATGATAGTCATCTTTTGAGGAAGAAATGTGTGCATGGATGGGTGGGGGTAGGGTTGGTGGAACTGAGTGTTCAGAGCATCAATATCGAAAGCTCTATAGCCATTATCTGATTGTTTGAACATTGTCTAGGGTGTCAAGTTCAACCTCAAGATTACTTATCAATCTGTGTAAATTATTTATTTTAGGAAATCAGCTAAACTAATGGAATTGGAACTATGACTAGTATTGATATTCACTTCTTAGGTTTTTGAAACTGTGAATGAAAGTTTAGAATTCATGTTAGAAATAATAGAGACAGTCAAGGTGAACAAAGCAGTTAGACTATGGACTCATTGCTACAATATTCCTTGACCATGTAAAAGAAAGCTGGATTTTCTCAGTCATGTGCAAGTGCTTTCTGGTAGTGAGAGTTAGTTAAGCATTAACTTTCTAAAAAAAACAATGTAAAATGAAACAAAACAACAGAAATAAATCACGGGATGAGTGCTCATGTAAAAGAAGTGGAATAGCCATATTGTGGACTGGGTACATTGAATAAATCATTACCTGGTAAAACTAAGATTTTTAGCATCTAGAACAGTGGTTCTCAACCTTTCTAATGTTGGGGCCATCTAGTTCAGTTCTTCATGTGGTGATCTTCAAACATAAATTACACTTGTTGCTACTTAATAACTATAACCTTGCTATGGTCATGAATCATAAAGTAAATATCTATGCTTTCCAAAGGTCTTAGGCAACCGCTATGAAAGGGACTTTCAGACCCCAAAGGAAACTTGACCCATAGATTGAGAATCAATGAACTAGAATGTCAGCATTTTATTTTAAAGAAATTTGATACTGTAAATACTATAGATAATTCTGAACTTCATGAACCCCATGGCCCACTTGTCTTTCTGTTGAAGCCCAAAGTAATGGAAAAAACACTTATCTCTGGTGCTGATGTGATAAATGGTTTTATAAATAGAGTTTCAGTAGAACAGAGCACAGCCATACCTCTTTCAAAGACAAATTTAGCATTTTATAGTAGAAACTACAGTCCAAGAAGCTCAAGACATTTGTTTATTTTTTATTTCTTTATGAAGATGTTAACTAGCATTTGGTCCATCTTATTGATGTTTCACATGTATGCCATAAGCCAGCACATCCTGAGGAAAATACAGCAGACAAGACTCTTACTCAGACATATTAGTTTACTTCAGTGTTGTTGTTGTTATTATTATTATTGTTGTTGTTGTTGTTGTTGTTGTTGTTGTTACTATGATTATTGGTGTGTGTGAGCATGTAAACATGTTCACATGGATGCACATGCGCACACACACACACACACACACACACACACACACAGAGATATGCACATGTAAGAGAAAGAAATCAATGTAGAGTGTTACTCCAATGAGCTGTTCACCTTATTTTTTGAGGCAATGTCACCCATTTACCTCAGCTTTTACTACTAAGCCATAACCCAGAAATCAGCCTGTTTCTATCTCCTCAGCAATAGACAAGCACATATCACTATGCAACGCAGATTTTTGTTTATAAAATTGTTCTGGGGTCATACTCAGGTCTTAGTGCTCTAAGGGCAAGCACTATTTATTATTATTATTATTATTATTATTATTATTAGATATTTTCTTTATTTACATTTCAAATGTGATCCCCTTTCCTAGTTTCCCCTCTGAAAACTCCCCTATCCCTTCCCCACCCACTCCTGCTTCCTGGCCCTGGCAGTCTCCTATACTGGGGTGTAAAACCTTCAGACGACCAAGGGCCTCTCCTCCCATTGATGGCCAACTAGGCCATCTTCTGCTACATATGCAGCTAGAGCCGTGAGTCCTACTATGTGTTTTCTTTCATTGATGGTTTAGTCACAGAGAGATCTGTAGGTACTGGTTAGTTAGTTCATATTGTTGTTCCTCTTATAGGGCTGCAAACCCCTGCAGCTCCCTGGTTACTTTATCTCCTTCATTGGGGATCCTGTGCTCCATCCAATGGGTAGCTATGAGCATCCACTTCTGTATTTGTCAGGCACTGGCAAAGCCTATCAGGAAACAGCTAAATCAAGCTTCTGTCATCAAGCTTTTGTTGGCATCCACAATAGTGTCTGGGTTTGGTGTTTGTTTATGGGATGGATCCCCTGTTGGGGCAGTCTCTGGATGGTCATTCCTTCAGTCTCTGCTCCACATTTTGTCTCTGTTACTCCTTCCATGGGTATTTTGTTCCCCCTTCTAAGAAAGATCGAAGTATCCACATGTTGGTCCTCCTTCTTCTTGAGTTTCATGTGTTTTGTGAATTGTATCTTGTGTATTCATAGCTTCTAGGCTAATATGCATTTATAATTAAGTGCATATCATTTGTGTTCTTTTGTGATTGGGTTACCTCACTCAGGATGATATCCTCCAGATCCATCCATTTGTTTAAGAATTAAAAAATATTAAAAATTAAAAAAAGAGAAAGAAACTGTCACAATTAAAAAAAAAAGATTTTAAACAGCCAAAATTCATGTAGACACAAAGATCTTATTCACAATAGCTATTTGTGGAGCCAAACTTAGTGTTGAATTAGAGAAATTCATAATTGAAATATTATGTGTATATATAAATGTATACATGTACTATAAATAAACATTATGTATAATGAAAAAAAGAAGAATTTCATAATTTGATTGTTTTTAATAGCTGGGTAGTACACCATTGTGTAAATGTACCACATTTTCAGTATCCATTCCTTTGTTGAGGGACATCTGGGTTCTTTCCAGCTTCTGGTTATTATAAATAAGGCTGATTTGAACATAGCACAGCATGTGTCCTTATTACATGTTGGGGCATCTTCTGAGTATATGCCCAGGATTGGTATTTCTGGGTTCTCTGATAGTACTATATCCAGTTTTCTTGAGAAACTTTCAAACTAATTTCCAGAGTGGTTGTACCAGCTTGCAATCCCACCAGCAATGGAGAAGCATTCCTCTTCCTCCACGTCCTTGCCAGCATCTGCTGTCACCTGAGATTTTTGATCTATAACTGTGGTATCCTCCAAATTTTTAGTGTCTTTAGTTTAATAATATTCTGAGCTGATACAGGTGGTATTTAAGAAACTGAAGATAAATAGAGCCTTACTATAAATTAGACTAACTAGTCTTAGTCTATTTAACACGTATTCAAAATCAATGTTCAGCTCTTAAAATCAATCAACAGAAATTTACTTTATATGTGTCAGTTACTTGGACCATGGCTCGGTCTGAATTGGTTCTTGTCCTACGGACTTTAAAATTTATTTAGGACATAAACAGCCACTATGGAGAATAAAAAGTCGAGAATCATGTAACCAAGCACCTGAAAACACATTTGCTATATTTTGCAGATGGCTAGTGATTAAGCAGAAATTGTGTTAGATTCTAAGAGGAACAGGAAAAGGCATCAAGTAGGAATGGCTTTGCATCGCTTAGTGTGGTATCTCAGCTATGGTTCATAAATACAAAACTGAGGAGTGAAATGGCCCTCAGAGATGGGATATGCTCAAGGAAATGCTTCCAGGGCTCTTGGCAAAGCTGATAAATGCATGAGCACACGTGTTTTTATGGCAAGTAAATTAGGCTGTAAATCAGAGAACAAAAGAGAGAAATGAACATACCAGCAGTTAAGATGTGACAGGAAATACCTGAGCAGTCTCCGATGAGATAATTGATAATGATGTGGCGAATTAAATATCTCCAGTGGAATTAGCTACAGCAAATCTCATCTTTTCCATGTGAAATGTTAATTTCATAAGAATAAAGCAATTAGGAAGTCACAAACCTACTGCCTTTTGTTTTTGCCACAAAGCTGTTTGCAAGCATTTAATTTAATGCTCTAGTGTGTCAAATGCTTTTTATCTTAGAAAAGGCAGTATTTCTCAGAAAATCCAGATGTGCTTTTAATTCTTGGATGACTCACTATTCAATACAGTTAATAATATTCAAGAAAAAATAAAAAATAATAATTAAAGAGATCTACACCAATTTATTTGTTTAAAGGTCTGAGACTACAATTTTCATTTAGAGTGTCAAAGTCAAAGGCATTGTCTAGTTGGAACTTTTCTGACTTAAGGTGAAAATCATCTTGTTTCTTTTATATCCACAACATCAGAGAAGAGACATGGGCCTTAGACAGTATAAAGGAGTCATCAATTTCATAGCTTTAGAGGGATTGAACCACAGATGCCAATGGGCAGATGTCTATGACTCTTAGATTTTCAAGTGTGCCTAGTTTCCCAATATTCTGGTTTTACTGACTATGGTAATATGAGTGCTGATATAACGAGGGAAAGAGTTGAAGATGTCAATCTATGTGAGTAGAGGTTTTCATGTTACGAGTGTGAAAGATAGGAAGGGAGCATTATAGTATAAAGAGATTACAGCTATTCCTGTATTTCTGTGTGTGTGTGTGTGTGTGTGTGTGTGTGTGTGTGTGTGTGTGTGTGTGTGTGTCTGTATGTGTGTGTGGTGTATTTATGAAGGCCAAGAGTGGAGTGGGAGTTGGAGATCAGATATTCTTACTTTGTCCTTATATTTTATACTCCACGTTGGTAGCCCACCTTAGGTTGTCGTTTTAAACATCCATTTAGAATTTAGAATTTAGAAGAGAACTTGCAAAATATCTTTGTATCTGTGTCTGTGTTTGTTGCCTATTTAAGCTCTAGAGAATGAGTAGATTGAGAAATCAGAGGAATATTATAAACTTCTAGGTAATTATTCATCTCCCCCAAAGTAAGATACAGGCATTTTGGATCCTAAGCTTGTGTGTAATAGCATAGCAACACAAGGAAGATTATTGTGAATCCGAACAATTGAGTTCTAATATTGGTAACTTGGTAACAGTAAAATGGAAGGCTTTCTTCCAGAACCCAGGTTTGACTGTGTATGTTGATTTTCTTCCGGGTGAGATCAAGGGACTAGTTTGAATTTAGAGGACCCACAATCAGTGTCATCTTCAGAATACACAGATGAGTTACTTACTTAGAGATATGGATTAATTTGTATCACAACACTTTAACTCCATTTGCTAGTTTCATACAGGCCTCAGAAATTTGTATTTTCAAGGGTTCCAGTAGAGATTGTTTGCAGAAGAGTTTAAGAATCCCCCCACTATATAATGTCAATGGTTTGTTCTATTGATAAAGCAAAAGTTTGTAATGGATTCAGTTTAAGAGGCTGAGCAGGTCTAAAGAGTGATTTGTCATCTTTGCTGTTCACTTCTTTTCTTCATCAAATGTTTTTTTTTACACATTTTATTATTTTAAAAGAGTTTTCTAAAATTATTCATTGCCATTTCTATAGTTTACCTGGTATTCTTATTTACTATTGAAAGAAACTAAAAGAATAATAGAAGAGAATGTATAAATTCCTTCAAAGTGTGTGGGAGACTCAGGTTTTTATATCCAAGTCTATATCTTTTATTCATTTTAAAATGGCTATTGATGCACATACTTCATGCTCCACAATGTTCTAGGCACCAATTATCTCATCCATATATAAAACAGATCAAAATCCTTACCCTTCCAGATCCTTGCATTCTAGTGAATTTGCTTTCTCTATGCACTGACTGTTTTCTATCAGCTTTCTTGGGCCATGTCAGTTTTTTGCATGGTTTTCCATGATTTGATCTGGAGTTTTCCTAATATGGGTTCTAATTTTTCAGGGACTTCCTCTTCCTGTAACTGTTTTTTACCTTTGTTACAATTATTCTGAATCTGAGCTTGTTTTCACCCTAGAATTCTATTTAGGGAGTCTAGTTGCTTTACAACTGCATCTTGAGTCAAGCTAACAATCAGATTTTAAAATGTCTTGTTATGCACTCAATCAAAAACAGTATAAATCACTTCTGTTTATACATAGAAGTAAAAATAAATTATGCTCAAACCGAGTTAAGCACAAAAGGTCATTTATGAGCTTACACAACTGTAAAGTTCCGAAGTTAAGTTTAGCTTCAATTATAGATTGATCCAGGTGACCTAAACTGCAATCAGACATATGCCAATCTCTATATTCACATCAATCATTTCTGCATTGTCTTTCACCACAGTGCTCTTTTCACGTGATCATGATTCACCGTCTCCTTGACTACCTCAGATTTGTTAATGTGCAAGAAGCCTTTTCAGAATTCACTATGTAGTTGTGAGTTGTATCACATGGCTATGAGGATAGCCAGGCTTAATATGGTGTCATGACATGGTACCAAAGACTAATGTCCCAAAGAAACCAGATCAAATTTTCCAAGAGTCATCTGTCATCAGGGTCACCTATTGTGCACACCCCCCCCACACACACACAGCTACTTTTGACAATGCATCAGCAGTGTTCTCTACTTTGGAAACCATTTGAGCCTCGATGCCTGAGAATCCACTGTGGATTACATAAGCATATATGTATAAACATTCTTTGCCTTCGGTATTAAAATTACACATGGAAGTATCTGTGTTAATAAGCTTCATTGTTTGGACAAGCAATTATGAAACAGTGAGCCAACAAATAGTATATCTTGCAAGTAATGCCTTCTAAAGATGTTTGATCTCAACCCTGTGGTCTTCTCCCTTTTCTGTGAACTTAGAGATATTGGCTACTGATACTTTTCCATGTATAGCCCCTGATTTTATAACTCTTCCAAAATAATGCATCATTTACCCAGTATGTATAGAAACATCTGTATGTTTTGTATAATTCACCAAATGTCAGTATTTCTCCTTTGAGTACACAAAGAAAACATCCTTTTTAGTAGGTATTGAAGTACCTTATGTTCAGCAGCATGTGAACAGTCATGGCAGGCACATATCATTTGCAGAAAAGCTGTGACATCCCTTCCATAAGTGATTCTCCATAGCCATCTCCTGAAATTGATCTTGGTGCCTAAATGATTCCCTAGGAAGCAAAGATGACACTCAAAATGTGGAACAAATAGTCTTAGGAAAGGAACTATTGGAAATAAGGAAACTAGTTGCAAATGTTTTGTACTAGAAGCAAAGTTTTCCTTATTTGAATATTCAATAACTCTTTGGGATTAATTTGTAGGTATTATCATTATCTCAACTATTATATCCAAGAACCACTCCTAATGGATTAATTTGGATCACGTCCTGCTGTAAGCAATTGTTTATTATACATATACATATACATACATACATATACATATACTTATATCATTGCAAGACTTAGGTTGGGAGGTTTTATTAACTGAAACAAAGATATATTCACACAATATATTCTAATGTTTTCCCCTCCTCCAACTCCTCACAGATACTCCTCACTTCCTCACCTACCCAACTCCATGCCTTTTCTTTCTTACTTTCTTTAGGAAAAAAAAAGAGGCAAACAGTTGTTCTCAAAGCACCTGGAATTACAGTTACTGGTAGAGTGGGGGATGGTATACTTTCCAATATTCTTGAATTTTGTTATAAAAGAAACAATTCAGGGAAGGCTGAACAGCAGATGTCTACTATGTATTATGCATTCTCTAAGTCTACTGAAGTCTAACTTGCTGTTACCCTGCAGTCCTTAACTCTGCTGGCATTCAGTAAATTTGCTGAATGCATGAGTGCATGTATAGAAAGAAACGAGAAAATCGGCTCAAAAGACTTGCCTTTTCCTCAAGTGCAGCATTATTTAAATGAATTTGAATTTTCCCTACTGTCCTTGCATTTGCTGCTGTTCAAGCATAACCTAGACTTTAAGCCAAGCACAGATTTAATGAATCAACACAATTCCTTTGTAATCAGTGTGTGTTCAGGCTGTGTCTGTAGAATGTATAGATCCTCAGGGGACTTTGGAACCAAGGACTGGACAAAAAGCACAGTAGACAACAGCAAGCAAATTATTTACACGGACAAACCAAACAGTGGGCTATACCCAACACAAGAAAATGGTGAATATCTGGATAGATAAATATGTCACTGTCTATTGTATACATATATTACATTAAATTATCACAACAAATCTAAATCCCATAACTATATGCAATTAATCTCTCTCTATATATATACATATATATGAATGATAGTGGCTTGAAGAACATATGAGCAAAATATGTTCTAGGACTGTGTGCTTACTTTACAAATATTATCATCATTAATGTAATACAAAAGAGAAATAATGGTAATTTAGAAAGGCATTCCTCTCTCTCTCTCTCTCTATATATATATATATATATATATTAATATATATAATATATATATATTAATGCTTCTGATACACAACATCTCAGAGTTCATTCTGGCCCAATTTCTTATAAACATATATTAAGGCAGTATATCTTGCTGAACCCCAAGTTGACTATTTGGTCCAGTCTAGCTTGAAAATTCATTTGTGACATTCTTGTTCTCCTCCACACATCCACCCATCTGGCTTTAAACATGTTTTCTGAGCTACTAAGCACTGGCTTATGATTATCCTACAAGCTGTTTACCTCTCAGAAATATTCTAAGCCAACAGAAATATTTCTTTCCTCTTGGAAGTTTTCATTTGAGATTCAGGTCTTTACATTCAAATCTCAGGGATCTGCTTAGTTATCTTCCCCCATTCCTTTGCTTTCTACACTCCCAACTGTGTCTCCACACTCCAAGGTACAAGGTGTTACATCATTATACCCTTGTATCTCTTGGCCTTCCATCTTAGAAATATTGTCTTCTTGAAATGCTACTGATAGGGAGCAGGGCAGAAGGAGGGTATAGAGAAATTTCAGAGAGGAAACTAGGAAAGGGGATAACATTTTAAATGTAAATGAAGAAAATATCTAATAAAAAAATAAAAAAAAAGAATACCAGATTCAGAAACTATTTAAAAAAAGTTACTGATAAGTATGGAAGGGGAAGACATCTGTACTTCTAGAGTGGAACATCTGTAAGATAAATATACTTGACTAAAATAGGGCTTGTCTAAAGTGTATTTTTCATATATGTGAAATACATTAGCCTTCTCTGATAGACTGTAAGCCATTGCTACTGTTGGGGACACCTTTAATGACAACTTGAAGAGTTAGTGATTCAAAGTAACTGCCCCATAGGTGATGGCAATATGGTGGCTCGCCTGTTCCTGTCTTTGATTTTTCCAGAGATGCCCACCCCCATCAACTTTGGTTAACACTCTCAGTTCTATTACCCCAGTCCAACTCTCCCCATACCTGATAAGTACCCCTATTCCTCTCCTTCTTGTGATATGATAGAGCTACCTCCTGCAGCCAGGCAGGACCTCCATTGGCAGGAGAATGACACCAATCTACCCACAAAAACTTTAACCCAAAATTTGTCCTGCCTACAAGATTTGCAGAGATTGTGCCTAAAAACTGAGCAGAGATTGAGAGAATGGCCAACCAATGACTGGCCCAACTTGAGACTCACTCTGTGTGAGAGATCCAACCTCTGAAACTATTAATGATATTTTGCCATTCTTACAGAAAGAAGGCTAGCACAACTGTCATGTGAGTTTCCATCAATCAGCTGATGGAAACAGATGTAGAGACCCACATCCAAACATTAGGCAGAACTCAGGGTGTCATGTAGAAGAGGTGAGGGAAGGATGGAGAGAGTCAAAGGGGTCAAGGACACCCCAGAAGGACCCACAGAGCCAAATAACCTGGGCTCTTGAAAGCACAGAGACTGAAATACCAACCAAAGTGCATGCATGGACTGGACCTAGACCCTCTACACATGTGTAGCAGATGTGCCGTGTGGCCTTCATATTGGTCCCCCAACAGTTGGAACATGGGCTATCTGACTCTTCAAATCTGTTGCCTGACTTTTAATCTCTTTCTCCTAGCTAGGCTGCCTTGTCCGGCCTCAGTGAGAGAGGATATACTTAATCCTGATGAGTCCTGAAATGTCAGGGCAGGGCAGTTCCTGGGGTGTGCGGGTGCTCCCCTTCTATGAAAAGGCAGGGAGGAAAGATGGGAGAGTGGAGGTGTGAGGGTGGGGCTGGAAAGAGAGGAGGGAACAGAGCTGTGATTGGATTTAAAGTGAATAAATAAATTAATTAATGGCAAAAATAACACTGGTGAAACTAGCTTTCAAATTAGTGGCACTCGCTTTAAGGTATGAACCTATTCAAGAACAACCACAAACTTCAATCTTAATTAAAGAACTCAACACATTTGCTCAGCTAGGTGATCTATACTCTCTTCATTCAACTAATATTTACTAAGCTCTTTTGCTAGGTATCATGGTAGATGTTGAAGGTACCAAATAATGTCAATTAAATATGATTTCTGCTTCCAGGAAGCTTGCATTCATGAGGAGGAGAATTCCTCCAATAGTTACATAAATATATTGGTATATCTTGCAGAAGGAAAATCTGGGTAATAAAGCACACTGCTCGGAGCACTCTAGCTGGTGTCGAAGCTTTCAAGATTATAAAATTTAGGAAAATGTCTCCAGAGCAATATAATAAAGCTGCCAGTTAAACAATGAATATAAATTAGTAAGGAAAGTGGACCCAAGCATGTATAGAGGCTCTAAGGTGGGAAAGGGAGAACTCATTTGAGACACTGAAATTTAGAAATTCATCAACCCAGGCCAAGGTGGAAGGAGTAGTTGCACTCCACGAGGAGGAAAGAAAGGATTCTTCTCTCCTTTTTAAGGGATGTTTACACTATCTTCTAGAACACTAGAAATCTTTCAGTGGCTGAACACAATGATTATATCTGTAAAAGACACATTCAGTAGAATCAAATGATTGATCCATTTCATTTGGGATTATGCGAACTACATTAGATAATACAGGTTTGTTTCTTGTAAGTAAAAGTAAATCTATGAGTTGAGGGCATGGCTCAGTCAGTAAAACTCTTGTTATGGAAGAACAATGACACAAGTTCCCATCATTATCACCAACACAACAAAGTTGGGCATTGTATTACATACTTGTATTGCTGCCATCAGGGAGGTATACACAGAAGGGCACTGGGTAGGCTGGCCAGCAAATCCATCAGAATCCCTGCTCCCCAGGCTCAGTGAGAGGCATTGTCTCAAAAGATAGAATGGAAGATTAAAAAAGACAACCTGATCTTATCTCTAGAATCCACTCTCATGTGCATGTACATGTGTAAACTAAACATATATGCACCACAATACAAAAATCTATAAGAAACTATAAATATTTTTGAAATCTCTATACAAATCGTAATTAAAAAACAACTTCTGGAGGGATGGTTATCATTTTATGTTAATCAGATATGTTAAGTGGTGCATTAATTTTGCCTTAAAAATGTCTACGAATGCAGAGTTAGTACTTACTGAAAAGATCTTTCTAGGATCTGGAGTCATTTGTAGGCATAGAGGACAAAAATTAGTGGAATATTCAATAATGAATAATGTTTGGGAATCTCCAATATATAGTCAAAATCTAGCTGGGAGCAGTCTGAGAGACAGGTAGCATATGATTTTATTTATTTACTTATTTATTTATTTTATTTATTTAGTAAAGTAGGGTCAGTTAGTATGAAATGAATTTATGATAACAGACACATGGCCTTGAAAATTCCCCAGACTGTCATTAATGGTCATTGTAAAAAAAAAAAAAAAAAAAAAAAAAAAAAAACCAGAAGAGTAATGATGATAAGGAGAAAGGGGAGAAGGAAGGGGGAAATGTTTAAGATTTGTCTTTTATTGTCTATTGTAATACTAAGTTCAGGCCCCAAAGACCAGGAGTCTGCACATTAGTCTCCGTGAGCCTGCCTCCAAGTTAACTCTGGTGAATAAAATGCCTATAACCAATAACTGAGCAGAAGAGACATAGGTAGGGTTTAAGTTTCATGGGCTTGGAGGGAGAAGGACCCTGAGGAATAAGAAGGTGCAGGATAGGAGGAAAGAGAAGCCAACATGGGTTAAGGGTCAAGACAGCATGGCCCTACAGGCTGCCCAAATGGAGTTAAGAGCAGTTCAGATGGGATATAGTAAGTAGTAAGTAATAACCTGAGGTTATTGATAGAAAAGTAGATTCTAACAACATGGAGAGTAGACAGCTGCCCAGCTATTGTGCTGATTAAGGATTACTAAAAAAGATAAAGGCTGTGTGTGTTGTTTATCCAGGAACTCGATGATCAAGGTGGGACAGAAACTGTATTTAAAGTAATTGATACTACAGGGGAAGACAAATACAAATGTTTACTGGGCATATAAATACCAACAAACTTTACAGAGTCATGGTGGGCTTCATTGTGAAATAAGGTATATTTTATATGACTCCCAATGAATAGAAAGTGCATGTGGGCATCCAGGTATCTCTGCTGTCTAATTAATAACATGTACTTATTAGAAAAGAATGGAAAACTAAAAGTAGCACTTTTACCATGTTCTTAGATTTGTCTTAAATGCACACATGTATGTAAACTCAGGAACACTTGAGCTTTCTTAGAGCTATTTCATCTATTTCATCTGCAATTGTGTGTTCCTGTAGAGTTCCAGTTTTCTACTTGATTTCACAGACCACATAAGTTGAGAACTCTTTTTGTTGTTTTTTGTTTATTTGTTTTGTTGGTTGCTTGTTTTTTTTCCTTCATCCAGAATCTTCCAGGGTGGAGTGGGGAGGGTGTTCAGGTACATATTAGTAGGTTGCACCCTAGAGCTTCTTATTTAATCAGGCTAAGGTCAAGTTTACGATTTTCTATTTTCAGCAAGTTCACAGATACTTTTGCTGGCCTGAGAGACACACTTGGGATCCCATGGACCCTTAGCATTTGCTGGGGGAAAATTAAAGTCTGCTTAGAGCTCAAAGCAAAGTGCAGAGAGAAGGAAGTGAAATCATAGAGTATCTTTAAAATGTTCTTATTAGAGCTCAGTCTGAGTCTAGAGTAAGCTATTCAGGACAGAAGTGAGTCACACTTCATTGCAGAGATTCATATCAAATATAATATATGAATATGTAATTTAGATATAATAATATATGTATATAATGTGTCTATGTGTGTATAAAATGAGGGAGATTTTATTTCGAACATTTCATAGAGGTATAGAAGTGTTTCAGACCAAATCTGGGATCCTCTATGACAGTGACTCAGCTTCCAGTTAAAGAAAATAAAATGTAAAACATTTGTCATGTGCCTCCAAATGTGGAAGATTTATTTTGAAATCCCAAAGCAAGTGCTTTTAGACATATTTGGATGACTCGTTCTCAGGCAATGAACAGTCAGAGCAGACAACACAGTTGGGTCTATTCCTTAACTTGACACATACAATGCCTGCGTTAAGATGTATGAAGCTAAAACTAAAATAAATTATGTGTTCAAAAGTGGTATTGATTTTTGTACCTCCAAAACTCTTTATTTTGCCATCCGTTTAGACAAAAGAGCAAATGAAAGAGACTAGGAAAATATGGTGCATTTTGAGCTATAAATGTATGTCATTCTTATCCCAGAAGTTACAGAATTTGTGCTTTGTTTCATTTTTGAACATCCATTGCATCTCTGATACTTAACTGCTTACACATGAGTGCATTTAAAACTCTGTTTTCATTTGTCAATCAAAGTAGACACTGAGTTTGGATTTTTTTCAAAGATTCTTAATAACATCTCACAATTAGATTTCTCTGTCTCTGTCTCCCTTTGTCTCCCTCTGTCTCTCTCTGTCTCTCTCTGTCTCTCTCTCTGTCTCTCTCTCTGTCTCTCTCTCTCTCTCTCTCTCTCTCTCTCTCTCTCTCTCTCTCTCTCTCTCTCTCTCAATACTGATTATGCTGGAGTGATGGGTGAACAGCTAAGAGCAATTACTGTTGTTGCAGAAAAGCTGGATTTGGTTTCCAGCAACATTTGTAACCTCAACTCTAGGATACTAATACTTCTGGCTTCTGTTGTCACTGCATTCATATGCACAAGCTGAAACACTCATACACATGAATGCGCACATAATAAAACATAAAATAAAATTCTATTAAAAATACCAGAGATAATCTTGTATATACTATTGTTCTCAAATACACTTTTTATCATTGCGATGATAACATTAAGCACAATTTTTATCCTCAGGGAACCTATAACAACTCCTGTTAGAATTTTGTTTCTTCTGAATATGTTTTGTTTTTGTTTTGTCTTGTAAACTTCTAGGTCAAAGTGTTGTCCTACATTATTAACACCTATGGACAAAGAGCTTCCAATTATCTCTGTGAAATAAAGAAATGATTAAAGCAAATAAGAAATACCGCATGCATGTATGGCCTCTGTTGATGTCTAGGCTATAAATACTTCCCCTCTAGCCATAAGTGGAATGGAACATCAAGTAGTTCCTATACTTTTAGATGTGATATCTGTAGTGTTGGTTAGAATGGTGACCTAAGTCTGGCCTTCCACTGGGCTAGGACCACTATGGGAAGATTTACTGTGCATACCCCATGCCCCTGCTGGGTGGATATCTGGCTGTGAGAAGCTGCAAGATCTTGCTCTGGGGGTGGGAGAAGGCAGTCTGAGTTCCCCAGGAAACTGCTGGAGTCAGGCTTGAGGTTCCCAGGCCTGCACGGAGGCTGGTGACAGCAGGTTCTAACTCTCGGGCACAGCAGATGCTGCTAGATGCTTGGGAAGAGTTGAGAATGGAGTAGGGGCCTGTAGGCATGTTCTAGCCCATGGCTGAAGGGAAAAGGGCTGGAGGATAGTGCTCTAGCTGGTTTCCATGGGGAGGAGAGTCTGTGGCTTGCTCAGGTGGGTTGTTTGACCTGTTGATAACTATGGCTGGAAGTACAGAGAAGCCTCCTGTCACCAGATTAGGCATGCCTCCTTAGAGGAAAACCTGCTCCATTGCTCCAGCACAGCAGATCCCCATGAGTGTGTGGTTTTAAGGTGTTTATTGTCATTGTGATAAGGGGAGCTAAGAGGGTAGTAGAGGCTGAGAAAGGTAGAGAGAGCAACAGTAGAGAAGTAGAGGCTGGCCATGGCCATGTGTGTTGGGGGGAGAATATGTAGAAAGGGGCAGCAAGAGAGCAAGAGAGAGAGAAAGAGAGAGGGGCAAGGGTAAGAGAGAAAGAGAGTAAGAGAGTAAAAGAGTGAGGAGGGGACAAACAGCCCCTTTTATAGTGGGCCAGACCTACCTGGCTGTTGCCAGGTAACTGTGTAGGAGGAACATACCTGGCTATTGCCTAGTAACTGTGGGGGTTGAGTCCAGACAGAATACCAGGGACTTGGGGCATTGCCCTACATGATTGATGACCATAGAATTATAGAGCCGAGGCCATGTGTCAGGAGCCTAGTGTCTGGAAGCATAGCAAATTTCCTTCTGTCTCTTGCAGAGTTATCTGCTGGGTCTCCAGGGTTTTAACCTATTCAACCAGAAAACAGGCTGTCTTTTATGGTCCCACACTGTAGTGAGAATTTTTTTTTAAATAGTTATGTTATATCACTACATTTTTTATTTAATCCCAGGTGTGGAATATGGGGCCACTTCAGTTTGTCTGTACTCCCTGCTCATGGTACTAATTTCTACACATGGCTGGTATGGATGGCAGCACCTCATCAATACTAAACTTGGCCTTTTCCTGGAGACAAGAACATTTTGCTGGTGAGTTCGTATCAAGACTCCCTATCTGTAAAGTGGACATTCTTGATAACTATGTTAACTATCTTGATAACTATGATTGTCTGGTGCACAAGAAGTGGCATGACTTTTGCCAGCTGTAGATAGTTTAATTCTGGGGACTGTGGAGAGGTTATAAATGGGAGAGCCCTTAGAAGGCATTTGGTGGCTGCTGCTCTTCCTACTGCTACTGTTTCTGCTGATGCTTTTATTAGTGCTGGCTGGCTTAATTGCTGGATATTCTGATGATGAAGATTGGACTTGACTCAAGGAACCTTGCACTCCTAATCATCATGAACTAGTCTAAAGGGGTATACTTCCTCCTTTCTCTTTACCTTTCTACCTTTCCTACCAACTGTTGAGGGATTGGAGGGTATTAGGGTAGAATAATGGTTGGAAAGGAAGTAGAGGTATAATAACCCAACAACAACAAAAAAAAATACACACACACACACATATGTATAATAACACATACATATATATATTATACAAATATCAATGGATACCAGAAGCACAAGAGACACAAAAATATAATAAAATGATGAGAAATGATATTTTTGTAATTTTTATTACTCTTGCTTTCAGTATAATTTCATTTAAATGTGTATGACTTATGCTTAGAAACTTGTATTAATGTATAATAATTGTACAGGTATATAGGTATAGTGTGGTGTTCCAATTCATCTAATAGTGTATATTTATTTTCAAAAGGAGTATTCAGAATTATTCATAACAGAAATGATATATTGTCAATCTAGAGACTCGTCATTACAGGAATGCACAATGAAAAATTGGCATATATATATGATGAAATAGTAGTTACTCATAAATGAAATTCTAGCATTTTCAGTTGGACTCCTATAAACTAAGAATGATATATAAAGTGAAATAACAATTTTCAATAATTATTTAGTTAAGATTATGTCATAAAATACTAAGAATTTGCTTATTGATCTGAGAGAGCCTGTTTGAGCTAGCTTTAGCTCACAACTGCTCTGTATTCTAAGAACACAGATCAATGTGCAGGGATTCCATTGAGAGGGTCACATGGGGCAAGAGTAAAGTTAGGCTGAGAGTTAAGAAAGATACAGTGTTGACTGACCCTACCTGACAAAGATAGGAGTGTCCACTTTACAGATAGGGATTTTTGATACAAACTCAGTCATCAAAATGTTCTTGTCTCCAGGAAAAGGCCTACGTTGGTATTCGTGATGTCCTTCCGTCCATATCAGCCATGTGTAGGAATTATGACCTTAAAGTAGATGTCAGGGTATAATGTAGAAATGGCTGGTGCCCTTGCTCTGATCTCTGTCCTGCACTTGGCTATTTGGATATCTAGTTGGCACAATTCTATATGACAAAGATCTTGATGCTGCTGTGCCTCCTGTCTCCCTTATGAAGTTCTCTTTTTCTCCCCAGTAGGTTCCTTTTTAATATCTGCATATAGTCCTATTTCTACTCCTTTCAAATCATGAGATTTGTCTCAGGCAGAATAATTCACACACTTTCCAACATAACAGAAACTTATTTCAATTTGTGAATAATTTGGGCCACATATGTCCATTACAACCTTTGTTTTCCATGTCCTAGCTCTGACAGGCATCACATTTTCACCATTCTGTACTCAATTCATAAACTGCTTATACCCAGAGTACTTTGAAAATGTACTTCACCAGCATCCAGGACCTAAAACCTTGCTGGGCAAAGTGTTAAAAGAGCAGTTTGCATTTTCACCTGCAAAGCTACAACTGAGCAAAGAGTTTTGATAAAAGTGGAAACATTTACTTGATGACCTTCTTTAAGTTTGGGTTAAGAAAAGATTCATATATTTGCATAAACACACACATGTATATGTAGGCTTAGATCTTTCAAAATCTACTTTAATTAGGGTTCTTCAATGCTTCAACATCCCTTCTAGCCCACCTATCAGAGATAGGGGGAAAGAAAGGTTAATAGGAAATCGTGGTTTTAGACCTCTTTAGAAGTAGTTCTTTGAGGAAATCACTATCTTTCTTGCCAGGACATGAGCAGTCCAGTCCAAAACATCAAGCACAAATCAGTAGCAGAAGTCCAGTCTTATTGGCAAACATCAAACCTGAGTCAGAATCAGTAGTGGCTTGATTCAGAAGAAATCTTGAGGATCCACCAAATCTGCAAGAGTCTGTGGAAGGGGCAAAAAGCAGCCCGAATATGGAGAAGTTTTTAGGTGAGTTACTCTCTTCAAAGTTAAGCTACAGTGATGCCATGCAAGGCCAAACAACTCAAGAGCCTATTCACTCTGTCTATGGGGTTATACTTATTTTTTTTTAACATCAAGCATCCTCTCACTTGTGACTGCTTCAGCAAAATATCCTTTTATCTGCCTGCTTCAGCAAAACATCACACAACATAACTGAGTCTCCAAACAAACTAGAAATTTCTACTTTATATATGTCTATATTTCTAAATTATAAAACATGTCACTATATTTTACATGTTTCAGAATAACATAAGCATATATAGATGGAGTCACATTCTGCCTTTAAATATTTTCATTTATAGGTATGTGTGAATGTATCGTATCTGTAAGATAATTATTGGTCTTCCAGAGCTAAAATTACAAGCAGTTGTGAGCTGTGTGGTATGGATTTGGAGAACCAAATTCTGGTTTTCTGGAAAAACAAAAACCACTGATTTAACTACTGATGTTTCTCTAGCCAATTGTTGTTCACAAATATGAACCTGCCATTGGCAGTTTTATATCAGATTTCATTGTTCCACCTTGAACTGATCTTGCAGCATATTTTAGTAAGTTGTTTACCTTGATTTACTTTTCCTTAATTTTCTTCTTTAAAAATATTGCAAAAGCATGTTATTTTTATTGGCTGGGATACACATGTATCACTGTACACTTGTGGATGTCAGAAAGCAACTTTGTGGAACTGGTTCTATTTTTCTACCTTAATGTGATTTCAAGGATTTCTGAGCCTAAGGTTTGTGTGGAAGGTGTTTTAACCCTCCAAACTATCTAATAGACTCTTTTTTTCACCTCTAAAGTTTCAGTTTGCATTTTTATAGAAGTAGAGACTTTTTAATTTGACATTTTATGTTTGCTTTTCTCCTCTTTGTGTCCATTATATCAAATAGATGGGGGCACATCTTAAGGTTATGTAATAGATGACATTGTAGAGCAAAGGTCAAGAGAAAATTAAGCTAGAAGTATCATTCTTATTAACTTGATGGTTGTGGAATGCTATTCAAACTCTGTGACTCAAATTTCTACTCCTTAATGATATAATGTGAAAGTATTACTTAACAGATCCACAAGTATTAAGTTGATTTGTGTGTAGAAAGTTATTTTAAAGTATGTACATGAACATATATGTGCAGGTATGTTTTAGCAGCCATCACCAGCCACAGCAACTAAGCATTATCATCAGCATTGTCAGTTGCTATAGAAACACTGAGGCTAAACTGACTTTAGGATGTCAGGCAGAGGAAGCTTCTGTAAAAGAGGTACCAGATCCTGAGATATTGAGGAATTATAGCAAGTATAAATATTGGTCAAATCTTTTGCAGCCTCTGGGCCTCACACGGACTACTGTGTACAGGACATGGATAAGTGCCCATCAATTAACTGTTGCACATTGGAAAAGCACTTAGGCTCCAGAGTAAGATAGAGACAGGAGAAAATTCAAAGGAGTCATTTGCAGAAAGGAAAAAAATAAGATATAACTTTTTTAAAAGAGAGACAAATACAGTAATTATTCTATTCTACTAAAGCATGGAGTTTTGTTCAGTTATTTTCAATAAATTTTCCTTCACTTGCTAGATACATTGTTAGACATTAATTGGTGCCATACACCAATTAGAAGCCAAATTGCACAATGCAACCTCGTAAGAAAACTAATTTTTCACATGAGTAATTGCCATCAGGCTGGATTTGTTCTTTTTAGCACAATTGCTTGGCCTGTATTAGCAATTCAAATAATATTTCATAATTTCTTTGCCCGAGTAAGTCTGTAAATTAGTGAAAGGGAGGAGAGGTTTAATGTTTGATTGAAAAACTGTTACTTTTTGTGGATTTGGACTGTATTTTTACTGTACAATAGCTAGTATTTGTTTGATTAAAAACCTTTTAGATCCCAAAGTATTGACATTGGTAAAATACGTATTTTCACAACACAGTTTAGTGACTACACCAAATGGAAAAAGTGGTGTTCTCTAAATTTAGGTAATATATGTATAAAAGTTAAATTTCCTGAATTTTAAACAGTATTCATCCCTACTGTTTCAAGCTAATAAAATCTGTTGTTAAACCTGTTTTCCATCATTTGATCTTGTGTGCTTAATGGTGATTTCAGTGGAATGACTTACTTGGAAGGACAATATAGATTAGTCATGGTACCAACTTATCTTAGTCATTGAACAATATCTGAGATAGGTTGGGTGTTGAATGTTTAGATCATTGTCATAACTTGATTTAGAATTCTTTCGGGGGGCAGTTAGAGATATGACTCAGTAGTTAAGAGAGTTTGATAATCCCCTGGAGGACCTGGGTTCAGTACCTAGCACCAACATTCAGGATCACAAGTGTCTGTAACTTCAATTCCATCTTACCTGAATATAGATAGGGTGTACATACATGTAGCCAACTCTCTATATATTTAAAGAGTTTTAAAGTAAATAATGTAAAGAAGACATTTTAATTTTTTTTTGAGACAGGTTTTCAATCTAGTCCAGACTCGCTGCTGACTTACTGTGTAGCTGAGAATAGCCTTGAATTTCCTCCATTCCCTATGTGCTACCCCATAATTCTAGAATTACACGGATGGCCTACTGCACTAAGCTTTATTCAGAGCCAAGATTCAATACAGGGCTTCCTGTAGGCTAGGCATGCACTCTTATCAGCTGGGCTACATCCTCAGACCCTTGGTTTATATTTGTAAATTTATTTTGTTTTTATTTATTATTAATTATATTTTTACTATTTAAAATGATGTCCAAATACAAAGACATGTTGATCTTATTCTTTCTCTCTCCCAAGTCCTTCCGGATCCTCTTCCACTCCCTACATAACCAACTTCAACCTTATTTATTTTAAAAATCCCAACCAATATCCAATGCAAAAACAGACCTCTCCAAAACCAATGAAACCATAGACAAAACGAAAAACAAAAACAGAAAAACAAACTAACTAACTAACTAACTAACTAACTAAGAAACCACCAATCTGTAACCAAATAAGCACACAAAAAATATGGAGTCAATTATATGATTTTGTGTGTGTGTGTGTGTGTGTGTGTGTGTGTGTGTGTGTGTGTGTGTGTGAATTGATATGCATATGTGTTGTACCTAATTTAAAACTCTTTTTGTGTCTGATATTTTTCTTTCCTGCACAAGGACCTTTCAGTACAGCCTACCAATTTTCAAGAAAGGATACTTAATTGCCCAGGTTGGATTTGCTGACTCTCCAGGAACTACTGTTGTGTCCTGCTCATGTGATCGTGATGATAGCTTTGGGATCATTCTGAATATGATGTGCAAAGCTCCTGGCCACAGAGAATTGTCCAGGAGTTTATTCCAGGATTACCAACACATAGGCTGTAGAAACAGTAGGACTTCTGTTTTCTCAGCTCTACCTCATGCTTGGCCTTTCCTCTTCATTCCTGCTCAGAGTTTCAGGATTTCTGAAATTCTTCCTGTGTCCTCTCCACCTTCATCCATAAATATTGCTTTTGCTACCATAACCCTTTCTAAATATGGCTGTCTCAGTTTACCCCTGGATACAAATTTCTTAGTTGGTAGATCTTCAGTTGCTATTATGCTACCAAGAAAAGCCATGTCACTCTTGTATTTGAAGTCCATAAGGGATCTGCTAGTTATTTCACACACTGTGCGCCTGGTTTCTCTGGACTGTTGTACTGAGCTAGTAATTGGGATTTCAGTGTAGCTTAAGATATTCTTTATTGGGGCTGGTGAGATGGCTCAGTGGGTAAGAGCACCCGACTGTTCTTCCGAAGGTCCAGAGTTCAAATCCCAGCAACCACACGGTGGCTCACAACCATCCGTAACAAGATCTGTGGGGACTTTTGGTATAGCATTGGAAATGTAAATGAGTTAAATACCTAATAAAAAATGGAAAAAAAAAGATATTCTTTATTTCCTTTTAGTTGCTTTCTTCATTATATATAATTCATCTAGTTTTCCCCCAATAAAAGCAAATGGTGATTAAAAATATTTTCCCTGCTCATTTATAAATTCTACTAGAAGGAAAATTCTCTTAATGATTTTTCATACTGCATAAACAATCATTAATAAACAGGTTAGCATTTATTCAATTACATGATTTGATAATTTTTCCAGTTAGATTTACAGGTACTTCTATAATCTGTTTATGTTATAATTATTCATCTCTCCTGGACAGGCATTTTTTGGTGAAGAATTGCTCTTCAGAGAAGTCTATCTTTTTTCAAGCATTTATTAACATGCCCAGTTTAGGTCATATGACACAAATTTATGTTTAATTTCCATAAACATATATCTTTTTTATATAATAGTAATATTTTCCAAATTATTTTCCCATGAATTTTTATCTTGGAACCAAGACATTTTTTTTATCAATTCAAATAGATAATGTATTGTAATGGCTTTTTCTTGATTAACCTCATTGATTTTCCATAGGCAAATGAACCAGTCATTGTTTTTTCCATTTGTTTAACCATCTGGTCACTAAAATGTATGGGGCTGTTTCTGGATTAAATGTGGTACAAGAAAATACATATTTGCCACTTATGGTTACTGTTGACATTCTAATAAAGTAAGAGTAAAGATTTTAAGTCAATATAGACCTACCAGAGCAATAAAATGGGAAGAAGATAAAATAGCCAATGAGAATTGTCAAGCCATGTTGGGAGATACAGTGAGGATAAAGAATTGGCCCCTGATGAGAGTGATCTGTGAGTGAGAAAGATGAAGATGAAGAGCTTGCAACTGGGGGTGCTGGGGGAATGTTGATCTTTTAGAAACTCTAAGATTTTCAGGAACTGGAAATATTAATAGTGTGAAAAAAATCAGTGTGATTGAGTCAACAAAAGAACCAAACTGTAGATTATATTCTTGAAGAGTCTTTGCCCTTTTCTTCCATTTGCCTAAAATACCTGAGACATCAGGCAGAGAGGATGGCTCAATGGAAGCAGAGGTCTGATAAGAGATTTATCACGCACAAGAAGAGGCCTAAATTACCCTAACACTCACCTTAAATACAATGGGCAAATACATAATTACTGGAGCTCATTTGAATCTTCTCCTGTGGGAGCAGTCATAGAATGGTTTGCTCTATTTTGAGATATGAGTATCTGTAATTTGACAAACATGCATCAGGGAACCAAGAGCTTTGGTGGTGTGAAACAAACTGCAGTCAGGATGTATTGTATGAGATAACAAAAGAAATTATTCAGAAAATGACCACCGGGTATTTATTGTAAGACCTAAAAGGTGGAAACAAAGGACATCGAGGGGAAAGATATAAACTGGAGGAATAGTGGGCATAGTGGAAATCCTATGCTTAAGTTGGTCTCTACAACCAACTTAAGTTGGTCATATTAAGAAATAAGAAAAGGACTTTCTGAGAACAAAATATAATTTATCTCTTTCAGAACAATTTTAATAATTAACATTTAAAATATTTAAGAGGATTCTGACATTAGAATATTATGTCAGAAACCATAAAATAATAGAGAGATGATGATGTGACCTTCAAGATAAGAGACATGACATTTAATCGTCTTTCAGAAAAATAAAGGAATGAAAATAAAGATCAACTTTCCAAGAAATAACATAAAATATGCTTTTAGACTTGGGTGTTAGAGAGGTTTTTCAGGTTGAAATTCTTTGCTGCTTTGCAAAGCATCTGGGTTCAGGTCACAGCACCTTTGTGGCATCTCCCAACTGTCTCTATTTCCAAGGTATCTGACACATCTTCTGATCTCTATGGTCTCCATACAAGCACATATATATGCTTACGCTTATACATAGTCATATAACTTTAAATAAGTGAATGTTTAAAAGAGAATCTTAGACATTAGGAAGTCACAGATATATTATTTAGACAAGAAATAAGAAAAGTGTAGCAGATTATTTACATGATTAGGTATCAAAGCTGGAATGCAGAGACATATTGTCCCTACAGTAATGGAGAGCATTAGACACTGCCTTGCTGTTTTTCCAGCCCTCTTTAAATAATCTTGTGGTTGAGATTTAACCTAAACAAAATAGTAAAGGAAAGTTGAGGGACACACAAAACGCCAAATTCATATCTTTTAAACTATGGCCATAATAAGATTTTAGGTTAGAAACTTTGCAGCAAGCCCAGAGGAAAACCAGTCCTGTTTGGAGGAAAAAGACATAAGGTTCCAGAAGGGAGATATTCAAAAAGAAATACATGGATAAAATGTGTTTCAATCTTGAAAATTCAACGGAAAGACCTTCTGCCATTTGTATGAAAAAGAACATAGCCACAGAGAAAAAAATAGAATTGCTTTTTAACATATAAATATGAACTCAAGGAAATCATTCCAGTGTATAGGAGTGAAGCTTAGGAATAAACAGCATTGCTGCAGACAATAGCCATCTCTAGTGTCTTATTGATTACTAGAATTTCTAAAAAGATGATGACGAGAATGTCCTTTAGGAAGACAAAACAAAATATAAAACTTCATATTATTTAAAATGATTTAATTAAAAAAACAACAGTACAAATATATGATACTCTATGTGAATGAACAGCAGAAAGTTAAATATGTTGGCCAGGCACAGAAAGATGAAGGTAGGGTACGAAGAAGTTCTTCTTGCCAGATCGTCTCTGTTTATTATTTCTGACTTTAAAAATTATATATTTCTGTGATTACCAAGAGAGACTAAATTTAAAACTACACAAACCTACTGATTAGTAGAATAACACATCTACTTTTTCTTCTATCTGAATAGAATATTTTTTAAAAACTTAAGGAAATTATCTGTCTCCTGGAACATTTTCCAAAACATGCCACTATATGAAGATCTACATGGCAACTGGCAGTATTAGATGTTCAGAGACTTAACTTTCTGTGCTGGATTTATTTTTAACTACCATAAAATCTTGTTGTAAATGAAAAATCCTTAGATAGGGACTCTTAGGGCAATTGTTCTTTGGAGATGGTATCTACAAAATGTGATTATCTCTAATGGAATTATCCTAAGATGTAATAAGCCAGAGAAAGGCTCCTGCAGATAGAGTCCTTTAAGGTGATTTAAAGAGGAAAATGCATATGGTTATCTCAAAACTAATGGGGAACAGGTTTAAAAATCAGTCAATCACAGCCCATAATGATTCTCAGAAAAGCAGAATAGAAGACTGGATGGAGAAAGGAGAACTGGCTAATACAGACAATGCGGCTGTTTTGCATGTTGGTTTTATTATTCCTCAGCTGTACTAAGGCCAGCAGACAGTCCAGGTGTTACTCATGGATCCCAAGAACAAGGGCCATGTCACTCCATATAGAACCCGGGTGGCAAGAGGCAAAAACTGGGAGAAGCATGAAAAGAAGCCTACACAGTGGCTTCTACAGGAATGTATGGTTAAAAGGACTAGAGTATGCTTCACTGAATCTCTCTACAGTTTTGCAATGGAGGCACTGTTTCTGTGTTTCTGGTAGCTGACCTCTGGGTGATTGGGATTGTGAAATATTGAGTGAAAGGTTCAAATAATCTGTGTAGATTGGTTACTTTGCATGTGCTCTGGATAAGTCATTTGTGATTGCTAAAGGTTAGCTTGCCCTGACATAGGCATTATTTCTGCAAGAAAGTCCTAATTAAGAGTGAATGAATAGGGGCTGGGAGGAAGGTCAATGATTCAGAGCATTTGCCTTTCTAGGATTGGTTCCTTGCACCAACATCAGACAGTTCAAAATTGCTTGTAATTCCATCTCAAAGGAATTTAACATTCTCTTGTAGCTTCCATAGACACTCATGTCCATAATACACAAACATATACACACTTATACACACATAGACACAAAGACATGAAGACACAAACACACAGGTACATACAGACACATGGCACATATAAACATGTATAAACACACACCATGAATTCATATACACACAAACATACATAGAGACAAGCACATGCACAAACACATTCATACACATGCAAAACGCACATGTATTTGTAGACACACATATGAGCACATACAGACATGCACAACCTGAACCACATAACCCTTTAAAAACAAAACAAAATAAAATACAACTAATGCATAAATCTGTAAAAAGCCAGATGTTTCAGGAAGACCAGATGACTAAACTCAAGTTTCAAGAGGCTGTTAGAATGAACTAAGCATTCAGGAGTATATGCCTTCTTTCCTATACCTGTCTAAACACATAAAGGAAATTATTATGATGCACCACAATAGACTTATAGAAAAACTGCAACCAGAAGCAAGAAAATGTTCTCAGGTGGACACTGGCACTAAAAGAATGGCACAGACTTAAAAGCAACCATATGACTGAGTCTTAACCCATAGGTCATTCTGTATCCCAAATTTGTATGATTGTTTTTAATTTGTAGATACCTAGAAGTCTATTGATTTCTCAGGTAGATATTGATGCAATTACAAATGGACCTCAGCAAGAACTGCCTAGAAAAGGTGGGTAAATTGACAGTGTTAACATTAGAAGCAAAACTTTATATATGGGACCTTGTCAGGCTGCAGTATAAAATGCTTTAGTGAGTTCTCTTATAGACAATTAAGAACCTCAAGATTCAAGTCTTCACAGGTGAGAGTGTGGACAACAGAAGCTAACAGCTTCTGGGACAGGTCCTGTTTCTGGCTTCATCTTCTGCCAGGAGGCAAGTCCGAACTCCAGATATCTGTGCACCTTCCCTGTAAGAGGAGAGCCTGCCTGCAGAGAGTGCTCTGACCACTGAAACTCAGGAGAGAGCTTGTCTCCCAGGTCTGCTGGTAGAGAATAACAGAATCACTAGAAGAACAAGCTCTAACCAGAGACAACTATAACAGCTGACTCCAGAGATTGCCAGATGGTGAAAGGCAGGCGTAAGAATCTTACTAACAGAAACCAAGACCACTCACCATCATCAGAACCCAATACTCCCACCTCAGCCAGTCCTGGGCACCCCAACACACCCGAAAACCTAGACCCGGATTTAAAGGCATAGCTCATGATGATGGTAGAAGACATCAAGAAGGACTTTAATAACTCACTTAAAGAAATACAGGAGAACACTGCTAAAGAGTTGCAAGTCCTTAAAGAAAAACAGGAAAACACATCCAAACAATGGATGTAAATGAACAAAACCATACTAGACCTAAAAAGGGAAGTAGACACAATAAAGAAAACCCAAAGTGAGGCAACACTGGAGATAGAAACCCTAGGAAAGAAATCTGAAACCGTACATGCGAGCATCAGCAATAGAATACAAGAGATTGAAGAGAGAATCTCAGGTGCAGAAGATCCCATAGAGAACATAGGCACAACAATCAAAGAAAATGGAAAATGCAAAAAGATCCTAACTCAAAACATCCAGGAAATCCAGGACAAAATGAGAAGATCAAACCTATGGATAATAGGAGTAGATGAGAATGAAGATTTTCAACTTAAAGGGCTAGCAAATATCTTCAACAAAGTTATAGAAGAAAACTTCCCAAACCTAAAGAAAGAGATGCCCATGAACATACAAAAAGCTTACAGAACTCCAAATAGACTGGACCAGAAAAGAAATTCCTCCCGACACATAATAATCAGAACCAAAAATGCACTAAATAAAGATAGAATACTAAAAGCAGTAAGGGAAAAAGATCAAGTAACATATAAAGGCAGCCCTATCAGAATTACACCAGATTTTCCACCAGAGACTATGAAAGCCAGAAGATCCTGGACAGATGTTATATAGACACAAAGAGAACACAAATGCCAGCCCAGGCTACTATACCCAGATAAAATTTCAATCACCTTAGATGGAGAACCCAAAGTATTCCATGACAAAACCATATTCACACATTATCTTTCCACGAATCCAGGCCTTCAAAGGATAATAACAGAAAAAAACCAATACAAGAACGAAAAGCTCATCCTAGAAAGCACAAGAAGGTAATCCCTCAACAAACCTAAAGGAAGACAGCCACAAGAACAGAATGCCAATGTTAACAACAAAAAAGATAATTAGCAACAATTACTTTTCTTTAATATCTCTTAATATCCATGGACTCAACTCCCCAATAAAAAGACATAGACTAACAGACTGACTACACAAACAGGAGCCAATATTTTGCTGCTTACAGGAAACCCATCTCAGGGAAAAAGACAGACACTACCTCAGAATGAAAGGCTGGAAAACAATTTTCCAAGAAAATGGAGTAGCCATTCTAATATCTAATAAAATTGACTTAAAACCCAAAGCCTCCAAAAAAGACAAGGAGGGGCACTTCATACCCATCAAAGTAAAATCTTCCAAGAGGAATTCTCAATTCTAAATATGAATGCTCCAAATACAAGGGCAGCCACATTCATTAAAGAAACTTTAATAAAGCTAAAAGAACGCATTGCACCTCACACAATAATAATGGGAGACTTCAAGACACCACTTTCATTAATGGACAAATCATGGAAACAGAAACTAAACAGGGACACAGTGAAACTAACAGAAGTTATGAAACAAATGGACTTAACAGATATCTACAAAACATTTTATCCTAAAACAAAAGGATATAACTCCTTCTCAGAACCTCATAGAACCTTCTCCAAAACTGACCTTATAATTGGTCACAAAACAGGCCTAAGCAGATACAAAAATATTGAAATTGTCCCATGCATCCTATCAGATCTCGATGGACTAAGGCTGATCATCAATAATGAAATAAGTAATAGAAAGCCAACATTCATGTGGAAACTGAACAATATTCTTCTCAATTGTACCTTGGTCAAAGAAGGAATAAAGAAAAAAATTAAGGACTTTTAAAGTTTAATGAAAATGAAGCCACACCATACCCAAACTTATAGAACACAATGAATGCATTTCTAAGAGGAAAACTCATAGCTCTGATTGCCTCCAAAAAGAAACTAGAGAGAGCACACACTAGAAGCTTGAAAACACACCTAAAAACTCTAGAACAAAAGAAAGCAAATTCACCCAAAAGGAGTAGATGGCAGGAAATAATCAAACTCAGGGGCGAAATCAACCAAGTAGAAACAAGAAAAACTATTCAAAGAATCATCCAAACAAGGAGCTGGTTCTTTGAGAAAATCAACAAGATAGATAAACCCTTAGCCAGATTCACTAGAGGGCACAGGGAAAGCATCCTAATTAACAAAATCAGAAATGAAAAGGGAGACATAACAACAGATCCTGAAGAAATACAAAACACTATCAGATGCTTCTACAAAAGGCTATACTCAACAAAACTGGAGAACCTGGATGAAATGGACAAATTTCTAGACAGATACCAGGTACCAAAGTTAAATCAGGATCAGGTTAATGATCTAAATAGTCCTATATCCCCTAAAGAAATAGAAGCAGTCATTTACACTCTCCCACCTAAAAAAAGCCCAGGACCAGATGGGTTTAGTACAGAGATCTATCATACCTTTAAAGAAGATTTAATTCCAGTTCTTCACAAACTATTCCACGAAATAGAAGCAGAAGGTATTCTACCCAACTCATTCTATGAAGCCACAATAATTCTGATACCTAAACCACAGAAAGACCCAACAAAAATAGAAAACTTCAGACCAATTTCCCTTACGAACATTGATGCAAAAATAGTCAATAAAATTCTTGCTAACCGAATCTAAGAACACATCAAAACAGTCATCCATCCTGACCAAGTAGGTTTCATTCCAGGGATGCAGGGATGGTTTAATATATATAGAAATCCATCAACGTAATCCACTATATAAACAAACTCAAAGACGAAAACCACATGATCATCTTGTTAGATGCTGAGAAAGCGTTTGACAAAATCCAACACCCATTCATGATAAAAGTCTTGGAAAGATCAGAAATTCAAGGCTCATACCTAAACATGATAAAAGCAATCTACAGCAAACCAGTAGCCAAAATCAAAGTAAATGGTGAGAAGCTGGAAACAATCCCAATAAAATCAGGGACAAGACAGGGCTGCCCACTTTCTCGCTACCTGTTCAACATTGTACTTGAAGTCCTAGCCAGAGCAATTCTACTACAAAAAGAGATCAAGGGGATACAAATTGGAAAGGAAAAAGTCAAAATATCACTTTTTGCTGATGATATGATAGTATATATTAGTGACCTTAAAAATTTGACCAGAGAACTCCTAAACCTGACAAACAGCTTCAATGAAGTAGCTGGATATAAAATTAACTCAAATAAGTCTTTCTGTAAACAAAGGATAAACAGGCTGAGAAAAAAATTAGGAAAACAACACCCTTCTCAATAGTCACAAATATTATAAAATATCTTGGTGTGACTCTGACTAAGGAAGGTAAAGATCTGTATGTTAAAACCTTCAAAACTCTGAAGAAAGAAATTAAAGGAGATCTCAGAAGATGGAAAGATCTCCCATGCTCATGGATTGGCAGGATCAATATAGTAAAAATGGCTATCTTGCCAAAAGCAATCTACAGATTCAATGCAATCCCCATCAAAATTCCAACTCAATTCTACAACGAATTAGAAAGGGCAATCTGCATATTCATATGGAATAACAAAACACCTAGGATAGCAAAAACTCTTCTCAAGGATAAAAGAACCTCTGGTGGAATCACCATGCCTCACCTAAAGCTGTACTACAGAACAATTGTGATTAAAAACTGCATGGCACTGGTATAGCCACAGACAAGTAGACAAATGGAATAGAATTGAAGACCCAGAAATGAACCCACACACCTATGGTCGCTTGATCTTCGACAAGGGAGCTAAAACCATCCCGTGGAAAAAAGACAGTATTTTCAACAAATGGTGCTGGCACAAAGGGTTGTTATTGTGTGGAACAATTCGAAATGATCAATTCCTATCTCCTTGTACTAAGGCCAAACCTAAGTGGATTAAGGAACTCCACATAAAATCAGAGACAATGAAAATTATAGAGGAGAAAGTGGGGAAAAGCCTCGAAGAGATGGACACAGGAGAAAAATTCCTGAATAGAACAGGAATGGCTTGTGCTTTAAGATCGAGAATCGACAAATGGGACCTCATAAAATTGCAAAGCTTCTGCAAGGCAAAAGACACAGACAATTAGACAAAAAGGCCACCAACAGATTGGGAAAGGATCTTTACCTACCCTAAATCAGATAGGGGACCAATATCCAATATATAAAAAGAACTCAAGAAGGTGGACTCCAGAAAATCAAATAACCCCATTAAAAAAATGGTGCTCACAGCTAAACAAAGAATTCTGACCCAAGGAATAACGAATGGCTGAGAAGCACCTGAAAATAAAAATGTTCAATATCCTTAATCATCAGGGAAATGCAACATTGAGATTCCACCTCACACCAGTCAGAATGGCTAAGATCAAAAATTCAGGTGGCAGCAGATGCTGGATAGGATGTGGAGAAAGAGGAACACTCCTTCATTGTTGGTGAGATTGCAAGCTTGTACAACCACTTTGGAAATCAGTCTGGTGGTTCCTCAGAAAATTGGACATAGTACTATTGGAGGATCCCTCAATGCCTCTCCTGGGCATATATCCAGAAGATGTTCCAACTGGTAAGAAGGTCACATGCTCCACTATGTTCATAGCAGCCTTATTTATAATAGCCAGAAGCTGGAAAGAACCCAGATGCTCCTCAATAGAGGAATGGATACAGAAAATGTGGTACATTTCCACAATGGAGTAATACTAATCTATTAAAAACAATGAATTTATGAAATTCCATGCAAATGGATGACTCTGGAGGGCATCATCCTGAGTGAGGTAACCCATTCACAAAACTCACACAATATGTATCCACTGATCAGGGGATATTTGCCCAGAAACTTTGAATACCCAAGATATAAGATACAATTTGCGAAATACATGAAACTCAAGAAGAACGAAGACCAAAGTTTGGACACTTTGCCCCTTCTTAGAATTGGGCACAAACCACCCATGGAAGGAGTTACTGAGACAAAGTTTGGAGCTGAGATAAAAGGATGAACCATCTAGAGACTGCCATATCCAGGGATCCATCCCATAATCAGCTTCCAAACACTGATACCACTGCATACACTAGCAAGATTTTGCTGAAAGGACCCAGATATAGCTGTCTCTTGTGAGACTATGCCGGGGCCTAGCAAACACAGAAGTGGATGCTCACAGTCAGCATGGATTGGATGGATCACAGGGCCCCAATGGAGAGCTAGAGAAAGTACCCAAGGAGCTAAAGGGATCTGCAACCCTATAGGTGGAACAACAATATGAACCTACCAGTACCCCCCAGAGCTCGTGTCTCAAGCTGCATATGAATCAGAAGATAGCCTAGTTGGCCATCACTTGAAAGAGAGGACCATTGGTCTTGCAAACTTTATATGCCCCAGTACTGGGAAAGCCAGGGCCCAGAAGTGGGAGTGGGAGGGTGGGGGAGTGGGTGAGGGAGCATGTGGGAGACTTTTGGGATAACATTGGAAATATAAATGAAATAAGTACCTAATAAAAAATGGGAAAAAAATTTAAAAACAAACAAATAAATAAATAATCCTTCACACACACACACACAAAAAACAAAAACAAAAACAAAAACAAAAACAAAACAAAAAAACAAAAAACCTCCAGATTCCATCTCCTACTGGGGATGCATTGCATGAATAAAAAGGATCAAGAACTGGGCATGCACACTTAAATATATAATTGACAAGTGCTTTGTCATATCTTCAGTCAGCATTAAGTGAATCTGGATTGAATATTTGAGAGCCGCTTTTCTCTGTTTACTTTCTGGAACTTTCTAACTTTGCCTGCTTTTCATATAGGCAGTATAACAAGAAAAGTGATTCAGGCCCCGCTTGGTTTAATCATCATTTTTTGTTCATTTTTCTGGGATAAACTCACTTGGTGGTCTATGTTAGCTTTCATCCTGCCATCCTCCTGCCTCATCACCTCAAGTGTTAGTTTTGCAGATATGTACCTCCATGCCTGTCTCCACACACAGCCTTCTTGTACCCTCTAGCATTTCTCTATGTTATATTGTACCATGTACTTCGCTTTTCAAGCTGGCCTTTGATTTGCATTGTTATTATAATTTTATTTTTGTTTCTTTGAGATGGGATTGCTGTAAAGTTGAAGGATAGCTTTGAACTTATTATGTAACCTGGACTGACCTTAAATTGTTGACGATACAATTTCATCCTCCCAGGTGTTAATATCATAGGCATGTACCATACCAATGTGATTTTAATTAGTCTTTCTTTTCAAAACTCTAATATAGTAAATGATGATGACTTTCTCATACACAGAATCTAAAGCATACAATGTACAAATATAAAACAAAAGTCTTTACCACCCTTCCTTGATACTTATACTAATTTCATAAACAGGTTCACAGGTTTCTCTGTGACTAGATTCGGAGGATACCCTACTCTTGCTTTTTGAAAACTCCAGTTAGGATTGCATCCTACACTTCATGCAGAAATCATAAAAAAAAACCGAGCATGGGATTACCAACTGTTGGTGACTGTTTTGTAGCAAGATTATTATACAAATATGAATTGCAGAAAAATTTAAAGCAAATTGATAGTTTCATGCTTCCAGAATTTAAAAAATATATATCTGTACTTTTCTTATAATTTTATGTGTACTTTATACTAATTGCATGTTTATCTAATTTTGTGTATACATGTTTTGCCTACACTTAAGTGTGTACTGTATGTGTTCAGGGCCCGAGGAGGCACCAGATTCTTTGGGGCTGGAGTTACATATGGTTTGGGGCTGCCCTGTGGGTGATAGGAATCAAACATGGATCCTCTGGAGAACAAACCTTCTCTACAGTAAGCTCCACTTACTATACTTTGTAAAAAGGTTAGTGCTTAATACTCTTGAGGAATGAGGGGCAAGGATATGTTTCATGACTCTTAATTGGTGAAGCATCACTTCCAGATAGACGGATAGAAATCCTGGCCTCAGAAAAGAAGCATAGTGGATATTGCTTTGTTATGCCCACCTTTTCAGAGGGCAGGATGGAGGAATGGTAGTTTGATGTGATTTATGTATTAAGAACTCAGAGTATTTTAAGTTAGTGGGGAATTGGAAGTCTCCACAGTAGTTTCCATAGCTCATGTACAGAGCATCATAAAATAAAATAGAAGCCTGATGCTTAGAGCCAAATTATGGTCGCTGTGGGCATAATAACTTTGAGCACTGTAGCCGGCAGGTTTTATATTATCACCAGTAACATTGCTTTAATGTGATCTGGTATTATTGATTTCAGTAACTATCTTTACTTACGTGTTCCTTTCTTGACAGCTGTGCAATGGACCCTCAAGACAGGCTGTTCTTAGGGCTTACTTCCTTTTTCGATGGTTGTAGGTGCTGTAATGGAAGAAAGACGTAGAACATGTTTCATCTGTAAAGGTGACCAGAATTATTCTGTTTACCTGTGCATGAGAGATAAATAGAGGAAGTTTTCTAGATTTGTCAAGGGTAATAACTTGCCCAGAAGTCAGAGAAAAACTGATATTCTTCTTTACTTCCTTCAGCTTGTCCCCACCACCTAAAATAGTTCCAATAATGCATATCTAAGGAAGATACAAGTAGGTGATTGCCCAATCACTGTAGGGGCCTTCTCAGTAGTAGCAGTATTAAGACATCTTTAATGAGCACCTACTCCTTGTTGTCAGCTATGGTAAATCTTCTTCACATATTTTCATGTAATCTGTGTAGCATCACATAACTGTTATCTTACCTTAGCAAGAGGAGAGTGAGGTAGATGTGAATAAGAGAGGCAGTGTCTGACAGCCTTCTTGTTGGTCTCTATGAGTTCTCTTAATTGTAATAATCATCTCGATGCTCTGTTGCTTTTGTTTTTTGAATTTTTAAAAGTGTCAATTTCATCTTTAATGAGAAGCACTATCTGGACAGAGAGCTTCATGTCCTCTACAACTCTCATAGTCTAAATCAAGGAGAAATAGACTCCCTCTTGCAAAGGGGAGAATACCAATTGCTCTATGCTTTTTTGGTGCAATAGTCTTTCTGTTGCAGACACTTAATTTTCACATATTGGCTCCAAAGCAAGTATAATCCACTTAGAAATAAATAGGTGGTTATAACCATACTGCAATACAATTTGTTTTGTACAGTTTTCTAGGAATGGTTACAGTGTTCCAATCCTAGCTTAAGTGTCTGTTTGATATAAGATGTTGCTAAGACTAAGACTGGACATGGCCTTGTCCAAGGTCTGAGGAATAGGAACTGACTTCCAGAATTCAAACCCCAAGTCATGTCTTTTATCACTCTGCTCATTTTCCTGATGGTTTATATTAATTTTTTAAAAAATAATTTTATTAGGAATAATTTCAAATGGGTTATGAGGAAAATGTATTCATTTAATTTGATGAGTTTTCAAAAAAATTTTAATGAAGATATGTCCATCAATGAACAGTAAAATACCAGCAGAACTATTGTATACTGGGAAAAGAGTCAGGCTGATTACAAAAGCAACACGCAATGTAAAAATGATAACAAAATAAAGGAAGAGAGTATGCTGAGTATTTAAAGTTATCTCAATATGAACTCTTTGCAACCAGACTCTAGTTCATATTAATTTAATAACGCCTACCTCTTTAATGAGATTTCTTCCTATGGGATTGTAGATTTCAAAGTTCCTTTTAATCTCACATCAAGAAAAGCTTCCTTGAAGAAGACTGATAGATGGAATTTATCAGGTTTTTTTTTTTTTTTTTTTGCTATGAAAAATACTTAAAAAGATATAGTTTAAAGGAGGAAAAAAAATCTCTTTTATTTCATTGTTTTAGAGGTCTTAGCCAACTCTGCTGCTTGCATGGCCCTAGTGTCATATTGGCATCATGACTAAAGGAAATATCAGAAAGAAGAGTAATTAACTCCCTAAAAGCCAAAAAAGGCAATGGACAGAGAGAGAAGGGGTGAGGAAAAGAGCTAGGTAATCATGGCCTAGGGACATACTTCTTTTAGCCAGCCTCACTTTTGAAGATAGTACATCTAGGTAGTGATCAGACCTGCATTCCATAAACCCATAGTGTTTAATGTAATCAATATTCAAACAATATTTAGAAAATGTTACAATAAAAAACTGAAGTTACTCTGATTTTCTGAAGGACATTCTCTTATAAGAGTAAGAGAATCTTTTAATAATAAAAAAATAAGTTGCTGGAAGGGCTGTGAAACAACTCTTAGTTAAAACATTTTCTGCTGTTTGTAGTTCCCTAGATTTCCTGCCTCATAATGTGAACTGGTCCCACAGAGAGAAGGAAAACTGAAGTATCTTGCCCATCTTCCCCCTACTAACTGATTGTAAGCACTTCGTGATCTGAAGACTCTCCAGTTCTTTTTGGAGCCCAGTGTCAACACACAATGATTCTGTCCACTGTTATTACTTTTTAATCTAGTCTTTCTACTGGGGTGTTACTCAGTGTTCTGACATTTGTCACAGGACACTAGTTTTTCACTGATTATGAGTTTTCTTGGAGGAATCTGAAAAGAGTCATCAGTAACTTTCTAACTGAAGAGAAATACAAACTTTCAATATTTCAGACTTCCCTTCATGGAATCATTAAAGCAGGTTTTGAAGGAACTCAGCTAGCTCCTGAGCAGGATCTAAGGAAGCAGCCAGTATATTGACAAAGAGATGAGCCTCTTTTTACTTGACTATTTCATGTTTTAATCATTCAATGATTTTCCCCCCTTAGAGACTGAATGAAAGTATAAAGTTTATTGACAGCCTAAATATCCATGGAAGTCTCTTCAGATCTAGCAAAGCATCCTTGCACATTTATACATTTTGATCCTGTAAAACTTGACTTTACACCTGAAGGGACATTTACATGACATGTGTTCTGCCTTTTTAAACATTATATTGCAGTGAAGCCCTGAGTATGACCATCCAAGGTTTGAGGTAAGTTTATAACCAAACTTTTATATGCCTGTGCAAAACAGCACATTATTGTAATCTTGTGCAGTTGCTATGGAAACGTTCAAGCAACTCCTATCCCGGGACTGGACTCAGTGCTATTTAAGGTCAACATCTTTATCAGCTGGCTGGATCTGAGCTGTATACGTGGCATCAATAAGGCTTGATAATTTCAAATTCTATTTGCTGTTTATACCACCATGTCTTGAAAAGTGTGGTGGTATTGGTATTGGATATTAAGTGCCAGACCCAATACATGCTAGGTATACATGTAACACAGAGTTGAACTACCTGACTGTGAAGTAGAAGGTAGTAACAGACACTAGTGTGTAGAATTTAGATTCAGATGAAATGGTTTGGGGGTCTACTGACTGTAGCTTTCATTTTTCAAGGATCATTAGAGGGCAATGGATCTCTTATCTGAAATGTCTACAGCATGGAAACCAGAGAGGAAAAAGAGAGAATTGGGAGATAATTTTGCACACTATGTTTAGAACTCCCCTTTGTTGAGTCTCTCATCACATTAGGTCTAAGAAAATATCCATATGTTCCATATCATATGACATTTTGAAGGTCAATGGATTTTGGAAAATTTCATATTTTTAGTTTTCATGTTAGGAATATTTAACACACACATGTTTCTCTTTGAATAAATTGTGACTCATTCTGCTCATTACAGTTATTCTGAAAATAGGACCATTAGTAGTCTTAGAATTCAGTAAATACTTGGCCCTAATTCATGAATCTCCATTTTTTCAATAAAAGTTTGAAGTATAACTTACAAATAGATTGATATAATATTAATCTTATTCTTTTATTTAATGATTATAAAGTTATATATGCATTGAATTACACCATTTACTTAGTCATCTAGGATCCAAATAAATGGCTTTTAGTGTTTTATCATTGATTTTCTAAATAGACATTGTCAGATCATTTACTTTTACTTGGTTCACTTTGGAGTGCTGAAAGCTTGCAACAGCCTTGTATTCTTTGCTAATCTAGTTCTTTACCCAAAATGTGGTAACATTTTTAAAAGATTAACCATTGATAGTAGTCTACAGAATTTGTGGCTAAAACAACATACTACTTTTAGGTATGAAACTAATCCAAGTAACTGAAGAGAACCACAACATAGTCACATAGGGATATACTTTACTCTCATAGTTTTAGCCTAGCCAGAAGGACAGCTGGATGATGTTTTACTGAGATTACCCAAGGTTAAATGATAGAACACCATTGTTTTCCCAAACTTTTTTTATTAAATAAAATGATGCCATATCTCATTTGTAATTCTGAATGTAGACTTAATTTATACTTGCCCCACATACAAATCAAAAAATGTATTAATATGAATATTTGATATTCAAGTTGTCAAAAGAGAATTAAGGAAGCAGAATATTGTTTCTTTTTTGATGAAAATGACATTTGCTTAAGTCTTGAAGTAGCTGTTATCATTATAACGAAACATGTGATAATTTTGTGTTTGTGATCATGGAAGATAAACACATGTCTATGATAGGTATAGTTATCCACTACAGAATTTTTATATTACAGACACTGATGACCTTTATAAAACTTGATACTAAAAATTGAGACTTCAATCAATATTTCAACAAGATGAAAACACAACTTTAAGTTACTGATATAAAAGACTAGGTTAAGAAAGCTAAATTCGGTCTTATAATATTGGATTTAAAGTTACCAATTAACAGTGATCCATTAGTAGTAAGTGGTTTCAATAACACACTTTTTCAAATAGACATTTCATGTCAATTAGTTGGCATAGTGAATCAAAGGAGATTATACAGATATCTATGTAATATTCCATTCAAATACCAAAGTCTACACATTCTTCTCACCAGTACATGAAAGCATCTATAAAATACACAACATCCTTAAACTCAAACTTTTACAGATACAAAAAGATTAAAATCATTTCTTGTAGTTTATCTGATCACATGTAATAAAACTTCAAGTGGACAGCAAGCAAATCACTAGTATATAAAACAAACAAACAAACAAACAAACCAAATTCAGGGAGATTGTACAACCTGTGAATGAATAGCAAATGGGCCAAAGAATGGGTAAGTAAGTGAGTGAGTAAATAGAATGGAGCACATAAATTCCTGGAGCCAAATAATGATGAAAACACACACACACACACACACACACACACACACACACACACAAAACCACTTTGAATTCACTGTGAGCAGTCACACTGCAGAAATTTGTAGTTTTAAGGGTCTACATTTAAATTTTTTTTTAATTAGGTATTTTCCTCATTTACATTTTCAATGCTATCCCAAAGGGTCCCCCATACCCACCCACCCCCATCACCTACCCACCCACTCCCCCTTTTTGGCCCTGGCGTTCCCCTGTACTGGGGCATATAAAGGTTGCAAGTCCAATGGGCCTCTATTTGCAGTGATGGCTGACTAGGCCATCTTTTGATACATATGCAGCTAAAGACAAGAGCTCTCGGGTACTGGTTAGTTCATATTGTTGTTCCACCTCAATGATGAAACTTAAATTGGGAAAACAAGAACACTCCTAAGCCAAAACCACTAAAGGGCAAGAAATGATTAAAAACCAGAGGAGAAATTATTGAACTAGAAACAAACAAACAAAATAACAGAAAGAATAAATGGACACAAGAGCTGTTTTCTGTGAAGATGAATAAGAGTAATAGATTCTTTGCACAACTAATCAAAAGAATAAAAAGAGAGAGGACACAACCTAATAGAATCAGAAATGAAGAGTGAAACATCATAATTATCATGAAAGAAAGCCAGAATATTATAAGGAAATGTTTTAAAAATCTTTATTTTTTAAATTTAATTTTATTTGTAATTCATTTTTCTACACTCCATATTCCATTCCCCGCCCCTCCCCATCCACCCTCCAACTGTTCCACATCCCACACCTCCTCCTCACCCCACCCTGTCTCCACATGAATGCCTCTACCCCCCCTCCCCCCATCCCACCTAACCTCTAAACTCCCTGGGCCTCCAGTCTCTTGAGGGTTAGGTGCATCATCTCTGAGTGAACACAGACCTGGAAGTCCTCTACTGTATGTGTGTTAGGGGCCTCTCATATCAGCTGGTAAATGCTGTCTGTTTGGTGGCCCAGTGTTTGAAAGCTCTCAGGGGTCAAGATTAATTAAGACTGCTGGTCCTCCTACAGAAGGGGAATTCTGTAAACTCTTTATATTGCTGTACTGGCTAGTTTTGTGTCAACTTGATACAGCTGGAGTTATCACAGAAAAAGGAGCTTCAGTTTAGGAAATGCCTCCATGAGATCCAACTGTAAGGCATTTTCTCAATTAGTGACCAAGGGGGAAAGGTCCCTTGTGGGTGGGACCATCTCTGGGGCTGGTAATCTTGGTTTTATAAGAGAGCACGGTGAGCAAGCCAGGAGAAGCAAGCCACTAAGTAACATCCCTCCATGGCCTTTGCATCATCTCCTGCTTTCTGACCTGCTTGAGTTCAAGTCCTGACTTCCTTTGGTGATTAACAGCAGTTATGGAAGTGTAAGCTGAATAAACCCTTTCCTCCCCAACTTGCTTTTTGGTCATGATGTTTTGTCCAGGAATAGAAACCCTGACTAAGACAATTGCTGAGCTAGAAAATCAAAAAGAAATGGATCAATTTCTAGATTTAGTCATAGCACCAAAATTAAACCAAGAAGAGACAATCTAACCATAACTGATAAAAATAAAATTGTAATATCTTCCAGCTTTAACAAACAAACAAACAAACAAAAACCCTCAGGGCCAGATGGATTCACAATAGAATTCTATCTGACTTTCAAAGAAGACAATATTGCCAATCCTTTTTAAACCATTCAAAACAATAGAAACAAAATTTTTTTATACAAAAGTCATTTTATAAAGCTAATATTTCACTAACAACAAATCCAAGTAAACACACACACATACACACACACACATACACACACACACACACACACACACACTCACACAGACGCAGAACTCAGTCAGTATCTCTGAAATACATAGACTCAAATTGCCTAATAAAGTACTTGCCAATAAAACCCATACACATATCAAAAAGATTATACGCTATGGACCTCTTAGTGTAGACCCTGCACCCACCCCCATCAACCCTTTTATTTCTATCTTTTTGGACTTATTTTCTACTGTTTCGTGACTGCAGGAGACCTTTCTTCCATATTAACTCCATTTAATGGGAACTCTTTCTCTTGGTGTAGACCTGGTTTTCCAGTGGATCCCTAGCCTTCTCTTCTAGCCTCTCTCTACTCCTTCATATTCCTTATTTACACCCAGAAACACTTGATATCAGGAACCTCAGTGGCAACACTAGACTGAGACTTACGTGGTTTTTCCTATCCCTCTCGCCTTCTATCACAGTCTCTTCAGACTTAACTCTCATCCTCTAGCAGCCTGCTTACAGGAGCCCCTCAGCCTGCCCTACTCTCACTTGTTGGGGCTCTAGTATGGGCTACAAGCAAGGGTCTCCCTGTCTTTCTTTTTCCTGTGCCTTCTCTTCTACCACATATGCCTCCAATCCAGGGAGAACTATTGAAACCAAAGAGGAGAACACCCACCCAACAAAGATAAGACAAGATATTGACATCAAGAAATGCCCCAAACTTCATAATTCCAGATGACTAAATTCTAGCAAAACCACAAACATTAATAGTCTAGACAATATTCCTCCACTAGAATCCAGTAACTCTCTGGCAGTAGGCCCTAAGAAATTCAATATAGCTGAAGCACAAAACAAGGAATTCAAAATAGAAATTATGAATATGTTTAAGAAAATTTTATAAGATGTAAAAATAAATACTTTAATGAACTCTGAAAATACATGCAGAAGTAAATGAAATAATTAAAAGAATTTAAGATACAATAGTAGAATTTAACAAAGAAAGGGATCATTAAAGTAAACCACAACTAAAGAGAAAATTTTAGGATGTCAAACTAATTCTGCAGGGATAAGCATCACTAACAAATAATGAGACCTAGAATAGTGAATCAAAGATGTTGACAAAAAGGCAGATGATATAGATTGCTCAAAGAGAAAGATTAAATCTAAAATAATTCAGCCAACACATTCAGAAAATCTCAGGCTATATGGAAATATGAAATCACTGAATAGTAGGCATGGAAGAAGGCAGATACACCCAGGTTAAAGACACAGTATTTATTTTATATATTTTAAACAAACCATAGAAGATAAATTTCCTCAATTTAAATAAGGAGATATCTGTTAAGGCCCCCAAAACACATAGAACACTAAATAGACAGGGCTAGAAAAGAAATTACCCTTTAGGACACTAAAGAGAATATTTTTTTTATTAGGTATTTTCCTCGTTTACATTTTCAATGCTATCCCAAAGGTCCCCCATACCCACCCACCCCCAATCCCCTACCCACCCACTCCCCCATTTTGGCCCTGGCGTTCCCCTGTACTGGGGCATCTAAAGTTGGCAAGTCCAATGGGCCTCTCTTTGCAGTGATGGCCGACTAGGCCATCTTTTGATGCATATGCAGCTAGAGACAAGCGCTCCGGGGTACTGGTTAGTTCATATTGTTGTTCCACCTATAGGGTTGTAGTTCCCTTTAGCTCCTTGGGTAATATCTCTAGCTCCTGCACTGGGGGCCGTGTGACCCATCCAATAGCTGACTGTGATCATCCACTTCTGTATTTGCTAGGCCCCAGCATAGTCTCACAAGAAAGAGCTATATCTGCTTCCTTTCAGCAAAATTTTGCTAGTGTGTGCAATGGTGTCAGCGTTTGGAAGCTGATTATGGGATGGCAATCACTAGATGGTCCATCTTTTTGTCACAGCTCCAAATTTTGTCTCTGTAACTCCTTCCATGGGTGTTTTGTTCCCATTTCTAGGAAGGGGTAAAGTGTCCACACTTTGGTCTTCCTTCTTCTTGAATTTCATGCGTTTAGCAAGTTGTATCTTATATCTTGGGTATCCTAAGTTTCTGGGCTAATATCCACTTATCAGTGAGTACATATTGTGTGAGTTCCTTTGTGATTGGGTTACCTTACTCAGGATGATGCCCTCCAGGTCCATCCATTTGCCTAGGAATTTCATAAATTCATTTTTTTAATAGCTGAGTAGTATTTTGAAGAAGTTATCCTCTTCCATGTTTAGGATTACTATATTAGGATTAATATAGTAAAAGTGCCTATCCCACAAAAAGCAATCTATAGATATAACACAATCTTTTTTTATTATTTTTTTATTATTATTAGGTATTTATTTCATTTACATTTCCAATGCTATCCCAAAATTCTCCCACACCCTCCCACACCCATTTCCCTACCCACCCACTCCCACCTCTTGGCCCTGGCGTTCCCCTGTACTGAGGCATATAAGGTCTGCATGACCAATGGGCCTCTCTTTCCACTGATGGCCAGCCAGGCCATCTTCTGATACATATGCAGCTAGAGACACGAGCTCTTGGGGGGGGGGGTACTGGTTAGTTCTTATTGTTGTTCCACCTATAGGGTTGCAGATCCCTTTAGCTCCTTGGGTACTTTCTCTAGCTCCTCCATTGGGGATCCTGTGATCCATCCACTAGCTGACTGTGAGGATCCACTTAATCTTAATAAAAATTTCAACACAGATTTTTACAGAAATTGAAAATACAATTGGCAACTTAATGTGGAAAACATAAGATAGCATAAATATATATGATAATTAAAACAATCATAAATAAAAGAAGAATTCTAGGGGTTTCACCACTCCAGACTTAAAATTTTACCAAAGAACTATAGTAATAAAAACAGCACAGTAGTGACATTAAAAAAGACATGATGATCAACGTGACAAAATTAAAGATCTATATGTATGTCCACACAACTTTCACTCCTAATTTTGCCAATCAAGTCAAAAAGCACACACTGAAGAATGGATCTTCAAAAAATGGTCTTGGTCAAAGAGGATGATCATAAAAGAGAACACGTATATATTGCATGTGGGAGTGTAAAGCTTGTACACCAATTGAGAAAAACAGTGTGGTAGTTCTGAAAAAAGCTGGGAATTTATCTGTGTCAAGTTTCAGCCTTTCTACTTAGGGCCATATACCCAAAGGGCTGTATCTTACCACAGAGATTCTTGCTCATCTATGTTATTTGCCTCTTTATTCAAGAAATTCAAAAATTGAAGATAGCCTAAATGTCATGAACTGATGAATGGAGAGTGAAATTGGGATACATTCATACAATGGAATGTTATTCAGCATTTACGAAAAGCAAAATTATGAAATTCAATTTTAAATGCATAAAAGTAGAAAAATATACTAAGGTAACATAGATTCCAAAAGAGAAATATTCTGTTTTGCTTTGTATATGGATGTAAGCTTTTAAGTCTTCAATATGTGTGTTAAAATCTGCATAAACACAGACATTAATTATGTAACAAGGGACTTGAGAAAGGAATGATCTTTCAAAGAAGAGAAATAGAATATATTGTTCTGGAGAGATAACAGAAACGAGAATAGAATGATTAACTATGTAGTGTTATGGAAGATAAAGGTAAAAGAAGGAATATGGAGAAGTGAACTAGCACTAAAGTCTTTTGAAAAGTGTATATGCAAGGTATCTAAATGGAGTAATCAAATAATATGGAAACAATGCTCCAAGTAGATATCTTAATCTTGTGCCACAAAATGAAACCACCAATACTAAGAATGGGTTACAACTAGTTGATTTGTTTCTCAAAAAAGCCCCATGTAAATCCATAAAGTTCACAGGCTATTGCCAAGGCTTCTCAACAAATGTTAAGGATTTATTGCTGAAGACAACACTTACATATTTAATCAAATACAGAGAAGTCATATGACTAGAAGCTTCCCACCTCTACTTACTAATGTTCATAGTTTTGAAAGGTACTTAGCATTCTACCAGGGGTGAAAGCTAAACCTTAATATCACCCAGCTAGAAAACTTGTGACCTATAACCTTCAAGTTATACTGATGTAATAGTGGCATCAACATTATAAATGTAACCAATCACTTTCTGATTGCATAACTCATTTCATGAGGTGAAATCTGTACCTGATACCACTAAAGTAGCAAACAGCCTGAGACCAGGTAGGTTATGGACCGAATGTAAAACCTAATATTATCTGTCAAAGGAACACAGCAATAAAATAACTCCTAGTAGCATACTGCTATGTACTTCTGATAAGGTGTCCCTAGTCCACTGATCTACAACAGACTTAATCCTCTCCTCCTAGAGGACTAGATTTCATGGTATGAGAAGATAACATATAAGATTCCAAAGGAGATAACCAATCAAAATTTGTACTTATGGTTCCTATGACCCACAACAATTTTCATGGCATGAAAATCTGAAGGGTACAATAGAGGTGCTATTTAGGAACATGTACTTGGAAGCATATCACTGTGCTTGACAACATTTTGCTTTCCTTCTTATTCAGATGTTCTTTTTTATAAGGATTTTATTTTGCCTAATCTATTAATGATTCTTTGTAATACTCCTCAACTATCTTTCCCTATATGTTTTTCATTATCTGTGCCTCCACTTGCATGATTCTATCGATTCTCCTAAGATTGTCCTGGTGATGGTGCCTTAACAAGATGAGCTATTTGTGGCCTTTTCCCCGAGTTCTTGGGATTTTTTTTTAATTCTTCCTGTGACTGTGAATTCTAGTGTGTTTGGCCTTGAGGACGAAGTCATTTCTTTCCCTATTTTATCCATATAATGAAGCATTATAAGCTCATGTTATGTGCATCATGCCCATTTCTTGGATACTTTGTCTAATTTTTGCATCTGGTCTTATATTTGTTTCACTAATATGAGTACTATATCATTTGAGGCATGCCAAGTCACTCTGTCTTCCAACTCTATAGATGATCAAAACAGAGACACAACCTACTCTTTGAAGGTCAGGTGAGGCTTTCTTCACACTAAGTTAACTATGCCTTAGATTGATAGAAGAATCACAGGCAAGCACATTTCAATTGCTGTGTCATCAGGGAAACAAAGATGTCTTTGTCTGCTCTAGTGCCTCAGTGGAATAGACATATGCCATTTCTGTTTTCTTTTTCTTAACCAAAAAAAATTGTATATTGTTCAGTACAGTGGGAATGTATGATCCCAACTGGGAAGAACATGATAAGTAGGAACTCCCTTGCAAAAGTATTGCCTAAAAGGATTTTAACTGTATATTATCAAGTAAATATATTTAATCGTTTGTGTTTTCTTTACCTCACATACTCAACTATAATATAAAATTACTTATAATAGAAGAAAAATGAAGAGTGAGCCCTCTAAACTGGACAGAAAATAAAAGCATAAAGGATTGCCAATCAAATCCATCATTTCTGATAACCTTGGCCTCAGTGTTTAGGTGATATCACTGATTAAATACAGCCATCTCCATATTCTTACATATTTGTGGGCTGATTATCTTTGTTCTCATTTTCTTATTTTCCAGCTCTGAAGCCTGGGTGTTAAATGAATTACCTTCACACCTAATGACTTTCCAGTCTGGTGCTCTTTTCCAGTCTGCTCCCTCCTTCGATTCCTGTTCTATTTCAGATCTGTTCAAATATATGAACACTTGAGCAAAAATTCCTGTAGTCCAGGTTCAGGGCAATAAAGTGATTAAGCACTATCAGTCTTTGTCTTTCCCTCTTTGATCTGTGTTAGACTCGTTAACTTCAATTTAATAACAATGTCTCTTGTTATTGAATACATTTGGAATTCATGTTTTGAGTTAGTTTCTTATTTTCCCTTTTGTGGAGTTCCCATATTACCTTGTTTGAATATACTGACTTTCCAGTACCCATTCTGCCTACCCTCTCACACCCTCGACCCATTTCGGTTTCACTTTCAGTTTGTTTGTTACTTATTTGAAACAAAGCATCATTTCTTGTACTCTTTTCTCTCTTCTCTCCTTTCCTCCATACCTACCTTATTAATGTTTTGTACATTTACATACACAAAATAGTAGTTCTTCCATTAGCACACACACACAGAGAGAGAGAGAGAGAGAGAGAGAGAGAGAGAGAGAGAGAGAGAGAGAGAGAGAGAGAGAGACAGAGAGGGAGGGAGGGAGGGAGGGAGGGAGGGAGAGAGAGAGAGAGAGAGAGAGAGAGAGAGAGGGAGGGAGAGAGAGAGCTGGTGGCTCAAAGGGATTTGAAGTTTTATGTGATGACTTCAGAAATCCTCACATCTCTGAATCCTACTCAGTAGGGAGATATAGCAAATTCCATTATCTGCACACACTTACTTTTGAGGTACTTGAAATATTGTATCTCTGTAAGAGGTCCAAGGAACTCACATTTTTTTTTAAATTAGGGATATTGGCTATCTAGCCTTTTTTGAGTGGGTAAAAGTTGTCACAGAAGCCTATTATATCTTTTCTAATTGTGTTTCTGCAGTTATTAATACTATGGCAAATGTAGCTTCCTTGCCCTTTAGAGTCGTAAGGAGCACAGATCATGGTCTTACACATGGTTTCTGGCAACAGCACAGATCACAGATATAGATGTGGTCTCCAGTGGTTGGCCAGAGTACAGAGGTGGGGAAGGGTCGTTTTCTTTGGGAGACTGGTCTCTGGGAGCTTGACCATACTCCAGTGGTCGACAAGTTTGGACAGCAAATTGGACCTTTTTCTTTTTCTTTTTCTTTTTCTTTTTCTTTTTCTTTTTCTTTTTCTTTTTCTTTCTTCTCTTTTCTTCTCTTCTCTTCTCCTCTCCTCTCCTCTCCTCTCCTCTCCTCTCCTCTCCTCTCCTCTCCTCTCCTCTCCTCTTCTCTCCACTTCCCCAATCCTCTTTTCCTTCTTTGTTTCTTTTTTCTTTCTTTATTTTTTCAGGGACTGGAGGTCTCAGGGTGATAGGGTGGACCTGGGAGGACTGGGAAGTGAATGTGCTCTTGTTCACGATGGGAAATTCCCAAATAATTAATAAAAGAAATCAAAAAAGAAAAATCTACCATTTACCTTAGTCTCTTTAAATAGTAAAATGTGCTATACCCTATATTATTCTACTCAAGGCCCCTGACACATAAAGTGGACAATAGCTGTCCTTCAAAGCCATCCTTACTGAATATTAGTTGTCCAATCCTCCTTTGTCCTCCAAACTCTTTATGTGCTAGTCTCGGGATTTGTATGAAATTGCTTACCTCAGTCAGAGAATCTCTGTTATTATCTGAGATGTCTGATTAGTGTAGTCTCTGTCCTGAAAGGAAGTTATCCCTTTATCCTTTCTGTAGACAAATATTCAGAGAATACCTCATGTCTGTCAGATACTCTATTAGCTACCCAAGTTCTACAATCAATTCCTGACTGAATTCCTGCCTCCACTGAACTCAAAATTTGAAGACAGGAAGACTAGAAGCTAATCTTTTAAAATACAGAGCCAAACATTCATAGTCAAGTAATAATCTTGGTTCCCAGATCATAGGAAGGGGAATTACTGTCCCCCAGCCTAGAAGAACAGCCATAGACAAATGTAGATACTCCTTCCACTTTGGGGTATCCTCTAATCAACTTTTCTCTGCTTTTCTTTTATCTACAGTTACACAGGGATTCCCAGACAAGCATGGGCTTCATCAAGCAGTCCTGTCTGAAAAAATATATAAGGAAGATTAGTAAAATAGAAATGTCAAGCATGATGGCACATACTATAATTTCAGCGTTCAGAGGAAGGCTGATGCAGACGACTGGTGAGTTTGAAATAATCCTGGGTGATATGGAGAGGCTTTGTCTCACCAATCAAATTAGAACAAATCAAGCAAACAAAGGAGAAGAAGGTATTCTTAGCTCATGAAGCCTTTTGGATCACATGCTTCCTGCTGTCCAGAGGAATAACAAGCATACACATCCAGGTTTTATCTGGCTTCAAGAAAAGAATATTAGTTTCTGAAACAACTCTGGAAGATATACAGAGAAACCAACTTTAGGAAAAGGTTGGGTCACAGATGATAAATACAGAGCTACATGAAGACCAACAGAGTAAAGAGGATGTGTCAAGGAAGCCAAAGACTTGTATGAGACTAGAAGTCAACTTCCTTTTCTTTGGCCAGAAAGAGGCTAGAACATATTGCTTTTTCTAGCACTGGGCAATTTGAGTGCATATTGGCTGCATTTAGTGTTTGTGTGGAGGGGTTTATAGGAACACAAAGATGCATGCATGGAAGCTCAGTGATATCAAAATTCTGTAATCACTAAATAGGCTGATCAAAGGAGTCTAATGCTTGCCACTTGCTCTCTCTGTTTCAATTGCTTTATCTACATAGTAGCTGGTATTTCTAGCCCAAAGCCATGGATTTTTGTTTCTGTCGCCTTAAGAAAATTTCATAATTTAATAGTGAGAGGTTGAAAATCTTTCAGTTTCCTCTTATAATAAACCTCAACTACCCATTAAACTCACAGCCAACGAGTATTAATCAGTTGCCAATAAACAAGTTCTGTGCAGGAGTTCACATATGTTTCTCCTAGAGATAGCATATGCTTGCATGAAACTGCAGAGCTGTGCTCACTAGAGAAAATATTTTCTTATAAAGAGTTTCATTGTGCTGTTTGTTGAATTTTTCATGGCTGAGCCTCAGTTAACGTGTAAAATTGTATTTGGTTGCTGGAAAGAAAAGAACTGGTTACTCTTTAGATTTTTGTGGAAAATTCAAGTTGGTGATTGTTACAATGGATGTTAATATCTTCATCTAGGCATAGCTGAGAGAAATAATAGGGAACCAGAGAGTTTCCTTTCTGTCTCCTTGATCAAAGATACATTATGTCTCTATCTTGAACTAAGTGAACACCCCTAGCCACTCTAACAGTGAAAAGTCACAATATTGGTGAATTTACCTTATGGAACTTCTATAGGAAAATACAGGACTGAGAGAGCACAGACAGGACATTCAGTCCCGTGGTTGGTATGTTGGTAGTGCCCAGTGAGTGAAGCTACACTAATTATTATTAGTTTTTAAATCCACACTCAAATTTTACATATTAGGACTGAGAAAGGCTTAATTGCTTCTCTGAGTTTTCATAGTGCAGCAAGAGATTCATTTTTGTTATCCAAACACCTTTTGCAGTCCATTGTCCATTTCAGGGAACAATGATGCTCTCACTGAAAGCAAGCTGTAATAAAAGAGGAACTATGGCTGAGTTTGCCCTGCTGTGGACCCAAGGTTTGACAAATTTCTGTGAACATGAAACAGTACAGATTATTCAAAAATATGATCACTGGTACTAGAAAGATGACTCAGTGGCTAAGAGTCATTTCTTTCTCTCTCTCTGTCTCTCTCTGTCTCTCTCTGTGTCTCTCTGTGTCTCTCTGTGTCTCTCTGTCTCTCTCTCTCTGTCTCTCTCTCTGTCTCTCTCTCTGTCTCTCTCTCTGTCTCTCTCTCTCTCTCTCTCTCTCTCTCTCTCTCTCTCTCTCTCTCTCTCTCTCTCGCAGAGAACCTGAATAGAGATCGCAGTACCAACACAGGGTAGTTGATAGCTCGTGAAACCTCGGCTCCAGGAGTTCCATTACCCTGTTTGGTCCTCCTTCAACACTTACAATCATGTGGACGTACCAATCCATAGATACAGAAGCAGGAGTTTTACTAATAAAATAATTGAATCTTATAAAGAATTTTACAGTCAGAAAAGTAAGGTTTATCAAAAAAAAAAGACCACAGAGAATGATAGACACAATAATAATTTTAAAAGTGATTGATTCCATTAAAAAAATACTTCTTTTTATATGTTCATTGTACATAATCCTGTGTTACCCTGGGAATATTGCATCCCAACTTACATTATGTGTTGTATATTGAGCATATTTCTCTCAAAGATGAAGCTTTCTACTTGCAACTCTTCAGCCCATTCCACACAGCATAGAATTATTCTTTAGCTGCAGAAAAGGTATTTGTTAATTCCACACACTCATTTGTAATTATTGGATTCTGTTCTGAATTACCACACCCGTGTTAATGGATCTGGCTGCTCCAAATGTTAATAATTTTCTTCTAAATAGGGTCTGTGGCAATTTCTGCTGACATACTAGCTGAACCTCTTAATTCTCTATTTGGCAAAGCAGAATGAGTAGCCATCATTGGTAAGTGAAAATCCATGACACCTAGGGAAATTGTACCTGTTATGTGAATATTACATATTCAAATAAAATAACTGCTTAAAAAGATAGGTATTGCTGCCTAGTGGGAGGATTAATAGTTACAGTGAGCCCTATTTTCTTTTGAGGTTCAATTTAATTCTGCGGCATGTATTAGCTGATGAAATTAATTTCAATTTAATTACTATGTGTGACTGTTAATGCTCTCAGTCATGATGAGTAGTTAGTTATGCAGAACGCCCAATGCCACTGCTATGTTTATGCTTTTCTACGGATTAGGAACATGTGAAGAAGAAAGCAATACCTGGTGGATGGATGCACTCCAAGTGCAGTGGATGGGTAGCAAAGGTTTGTTTTGGTAGAAGGATGTAGTAATATGGGTAGTGACTATGCGGTTAGCATGTTATGTGTATTCATAAACCTCAAGTACAGAGAGGCAAAACAGTTGGCCCTGAGTAGTTGTTTTAAGAATCAAATCAGTGCATGTGAAAATCAATTAGCAAATGGTAAACTGATTGAAATAAAAAAAAATTATCTGAAGTAAAGTCTCTGCTTATTCACTTCTTATCACATTCGTTTAAAGAGAATTGTTGGATTAGTCAGGTATAAAAAAAGACATGTGTAAGTGTTTTCTTCTGCTGAGTACAGTATAGATTTACCGAGATTAAGTACTAATCAAGATCTTTTCCTTTGCAAAGTTTAACACAAATGAAAATCCCGTCCACTGTGCTTTCTTACCAGTGGTCAGGGTTTTGTTTCTTGTTCTCTTATGAAAACATCTGAAGAGAAGGCCTCACTCTAAATTTGTGAAAGAAACAAGATGATCTTTAGGAGTGAGGCCACAGTAGGAATTATAGAGTGATACACTTTCAAGACTGACAGAGTGACACAAGAACAACGGTCTTGAAAGAAACAGGTTTTGGTAGCACTTCCTTTTACAGGGTTCAAGAAAAGGAGGATTTGGCTACTAAGGGGCATCATTTATTGGCTCTCTATTTTGACTAGGTCCTATACTTATTTTTCTGAGTACGCATGTCTTTTCCTCTAATTAATGTCATTTATGCATATGGATGTCCAGTTATGCAGATAGTACATAGGGGATTCTCCATGAACATCAAATTGAAGTTTATTATGCTTGTACCCCAAACCAGTTCAAACCTAATCAGCCTGTCTCTTCTTTTTACTAAAATACACTGTAAATATACTAGAATAAACCTATCTAAATAGATTATTACTTGGGACAGGAAAATTGATATTATTAGATGGGAGCCTATGTAGCCTGGCACATAGAAGTTTGTGGAGGTTCCGAGGTTGCTAGGTGAACTGTTGCAGAGGAGTATGATTGTACATGATGCATTCAGATGAAATAAATGAGATCCATCATTACAAAAGCCAAGGTCTATATAACTCGAACTAAACAGCATCCAAGAATAAATTATCTCCTATGCTTCTGTGCTTCAGTTATGTGATAGAGTGGCCCAGCAGCATATGTAAGGCCCTGAATTGTATTCTCACTATTTCCTAAATAGAGAATTGTTTAACATGGAAAGATGGTCAAATATTTCATATGTCTGCTCAGATCAAGCAGTAAATAATACTACAATATTATCTATAGAGTCTCATAATATGATTAGCCTATGCAGAATCTAGCACAAACCAAGCTGTTACAACCACTCTAGAAATCAATTTGGAGGTTCCTCAGAAAATTGGAAATAGTTCTCCCTGAAGACTCAGCTATACCACTACTGAGAATATACTCAAAACACGCTCTACCATATTACAAGGACACATGCTCCACTATGTTCATAGAAGCTTTATTTGTAATAGACAGAAGCTGGAAACAACCAGATGTCTCTCAACCAAAGAATGGCCTACCAGAACTCAATGGGGATGGCTTTAGTTGAAATGCCCAACAGTGAGGAGATGGAACCTGAAAAAACTATCTGCAATAGAAAAACATGGTTCCCAGTTGAGATGAGAGTCACCCAACCACCTTCAATTTATTTTAACCCAGAACTAATATCCCTATCTAATGGTAATGTAGGACAAAAATGGAGCAGAGACTGAAAGAAAGGCCACCCAGTGACCAACCTAAGTTGCTATCCATCCCATGCCTGAACACCAAATCCAGGAACTATTACAGATGCCATATTATGTGTTCAGACAGGAGCCAGGCATGGCTGTCCCTGAGAGGCTCTACCAGTAACTTACTGAAACAAATACAGATACTCATAGGAAAAGATCTGAAGGAGCTGAGGGGAACTAGGGATTATAACCCTATAGGAAGAACAAGTGTCAATTAGCCTGGAACCCTTAGAGCTCCCATAGACTTAAGCCAAAACCAAGGAGCATACATAGGCTGCTCCAGGGGCCTGGGCACATGTGTAGAGGAGGACAGCCTTGTCTGGCCTCAGTGGGAGAGGATGTGTTTAATCCTGTGGGAACTTGATACCACAGGGAGCAGGGATACTGGTAGGGGTGAGGTAGGGTTGGGAAGGCAAATGGAGGAGCACTCTCTCTGAGGTGGCAGGGGAGAGGATCTTGGGTGAAGATTTTGGGGAGGGGGGACCAGAAAGGGGACAACTTTTGGAATGCAAATAATAATAATAATTAATAATAATAATAATAATAATAATAATAATAATACAAGCTGCTGAGAATTCACTTTCAATGCAGATAGACCTCTTGCATCTGAGACTGAAATGTCTCATCTTAAACTGGGGCCATTGCATTTCTGAGACATTTGTGTGTACTGCATTTGACAATGTATGTAACATAAACACTAATCCATGGAACTGTCTCCAAAAATAGTAACTCTGTTTCAAGCCTTTAATGGATTCATTGTAATGGCATGAGTCTTTTAAATAGAACAAATGAAGTCAACAAATTAGCTCAATATAAAATGGGTTTGGAAACAGGCCTGGGATTATTTCATGTTCCTATGATCATGGCCTTCCCTTCTGATCTGTTCCTTCATGTAGACTTTCCTGTGAGTGAGCAAAATAATGATGTTGGGTTGTCCAGGCAAGCCCTTATGATGTTGTTGGCCCAGTAAAGATAGTGACAACTCTATTTCTCCATTGTTTGTTCAATTCATCCTTGCAATGCCCAGGAAATAAATGTCTAGGGAGGAGAGACAGACATGAGGCACAATGGCTGAAGCTGACCTCAAGTTAATGGGATTTGGGCTCTTTGAAAGAAAACACATTGCCAGGGGAGAGGTGCAAGCTGTACACAGCAGCGAGGCCATCTGGTTTACTTCACATGTTCTTCAGTTCTCATTTTGTCAACAAAGAGAGAATGCCCAGAAATTCCTCACACAATTCCTAACAAAGGTCAACTTAGGCAGTGGCTTATACTTGCATGCCTTTCATACATGTCTAGGATAGAGGACAATTGGCAGGTAGAAATTGACAGATAAAAGTATTTGCATGAAAGGCTAATAAATCCATGTACTCATTTAGAAAATATTTGTTGATTTTGTCATCTACACTGAATATAGTTCAAAAAATAACTGTGGACAGAACAGAGAAAATAAACTAAAGTAACTTGCCAGTTTTTTTTTTAATCACATCATTTGTTTTACTAGTTCACAATGCTGAGCTTAGAACATACAAACAATCCATATAGTGAATATAGATACAGCTCTCTGCCAGTTATTGTGGAAACTGAGGCTCAAGGATATCAAATAACTTGCTGTGTGATATATAACTGGTTAAGGATAGAGGTAGTATTTGAATTCAGCATATATGATGATGAAAATCATGTCCAAATCTCTACAAGAGCTAAAATATAATGAAGCGTTGTTATATAGCACAGAGCAGATTATATGTGGTTAAAAAAAAGGCATGTAGAATCATGTTTCATAGGATTCTTTGGAATGATAATTCTTCAGGAGCCAGTATCTTTTTTCCTCTTATAAATCTCTGCAATGATTATTTGACAACATACTCTTTCAAATATAATTGTTTCCTAAAAGTTATGAATTAAATTCTGTTTAATAATTAGTACTTCATTCACAGCTAGGAAGAAGATGGTTCAAGTGGGATAATGTACAGCAGGCAACCAACACAGTATCTGATACCAAGATACTGTGTCAAAATTGGTCTCCTTACCTATATTCATATTTTCTTTTCCCATAGACTTTGCTTTTCATCTGCTACTTTATGGGCCATGCCCCCAATAGTAGGAGAAGAATCATGTCTTGTAAGTATTTGAAATTATCTCAATACATCTGTCTTCCTTTATACTTCTAGATAGATGTTCAGGATTTATTCTAGATTCTGACCTAGTCAGATAAAGTTGATATTCCCCTTCTCAACACCTCATGATTTGAATAAAATTTGGTTATATTTTCTCTTGAATGGAAGTTGATAGCAATCAAGAATTTCCCCAAAATCCCAAAAGTCCAGATTTATATTCTTAAATGTCAAAATAACCAGAATTTCAGGTTACCTCATTTTCTGCTGTCTGTTCTGTGGGGGAAAAGTCTACATCATAGTTAAGTGGAATGTAGTACATGGCCATCCCACATCTCAATGTCTTCCAGGCTGCCTTACCCCTTGGGCATCATTTGAGACTTTGTCTAAGCAAATGCTACATTTTACTACCCACAACTGGTTCAGACAGATTTTCAAGGCTTAAATGAAAGCCTCTTTCTTTTTCCAAGCATTTTAGATATTATTCTCTTTCTCCCCTCCTTTGCTTTTCTGCAGCTAAAGTGCAGACTGAGCTTGTCAGGAGCAATAGGCAGCTGCTTCAAAAGCCAAGGTGCCCTGGGCCTTGGAGAACCTGAGCTTTGCTGACTAGTATTGCTCATTGTCTTATGAATTCTGATAAGGCTTTTGAATCAGAGAAAACTTGAAACCAAGTTCCTCTTAGGCTTTTAAAAAACTTTTCAAGAACTCTTTTTTTTTTTCTTTCTTTCTAAAATTCCTTTTAGATTTTGACACACTATATTTCACCAGGCTTTATACTTGGTTGCCAAACAGGGATGCTTAGATAGCACACAGAGGTATTCACCTCGAAGTCAACTGAGGCTGGATGTTCAGAGATCTCTTTTCTTTCATTCATAATTTGTGAATATTTTTCCTTGAAACATAACACTGTTACTCTTGCTTCTTGCTAGGAACCCCTTCTGCATGGGTTTGAGGAGCTCTTGAATTATAAACTACAACAAATATCACCAACCAAACCCAAGAGGAGGCAGGTGAGTCCATAGAAAAGGTAACAGACTTGGGTGTGATCTTTCAGTCCATGGAGAATTGTTTTTTATTATTATTAATTTTATTTGTAATTCATTTTTACACTCCATATTCCATTCCCCTCCATTCCCCATCCATCTTGTGACTGTTCCACATGCCACACCTCCTCCCCACCCCACCCCATCTCCATGTGGATGCCCCCACCCCCACCCCACATGACCTCTAAACACCCTGGGGCCTCCAGTCTCTTGAGGGTTAGGTGCTTCATCTCTGAATGAACAGACCTGGAAGTCCTCTACTGTATGTATGTTAGGGGCCTCATATCAGCTGGTGTATGCTGTCTGTTTGGTGGTTCAGTGTTTCAAAATCTCGGGGATCCAGATTAATTAAATGGTCCTCCTACACATTTGCCCTTCTCCTCAGCTTCTTTCAGCCTTCTCGAATTCAACAAAAGGGATCAGCTGCTGTCCATTGGTTGGGTACAAGTAACTGTATCTGACTCTTTCAGCTGCTTATTGGGTCTTTTTCAGAGGGCAGTCATGATAGATCCCTTTTTGTGAGCATTCCATAGCCTCAGTAATAGTGTCAGGCATTGGAACTTTCCCTTGAGCTGGATCCCACTTTGGGTTTGTCACTGGACCTTCTTTTCCTCAGGCTCCTCTCCATTTCTATCCTTGTAATTCTTTCAGACAGAAACAATTATGGGTCGGGGTGTGATTGTGGGATGGCAACCCCATCCCTCACGTGATGTCCTGTCTTTCTGCTGGAGGTGGGCTCTCTAAGTACCCTCTGGCTATCTGTATGTAGAAGAATGAAAATAAACCCATATTTGTCACTTTGTACAAATCTCAAGTTCAAGTGAATCAAGAATGTCAACATAAAACCAGATACAATGAATCTAAAAGAAGAGAAAGTAGGAAAGAGCCTTGAACTCCTTGGCACAGGGGGAAATTTCCTAAACAGAGCTCAATGCATTATGCTCTAAGATCAAGAATTGATAAATGGGACCTCATAAAACTGGAAATCTTCTGTGAGGCAAAAGACATAGTCGATAAGACAAATCAGCTACCTACTCATTGGGAAAAATCTTCACTAACCCCACATCCGACAGAGGGCTAATATCCAAAATAATAAAAACTCAAGAATTTAATCACCAAAATCAAACAATCCAATCAAAAAATGGGGTGTAGAACTAAACTGAGAATTCACAACTAAGCAATTTGGAATGGCTAAGAAATACCTAAAGAAATGTTCAAAGTCCTTAGTGACCAGAGAAATGCAAATCAAAATGACCCTAAGATCAACCTTATACCAGTCAGAATGGCTAAGATCAAAACCTCATGTGACAACATATGTCAGAGAGGAAGTGGAGAAAGAGGAGCATTCCTCCACTGCTGGTGGGATTGCAAACTGGTACAACCACTCTGAAAATCAATCTGGAAGTTCCTCAGAAAATCGGAAATAAATCTACCTGAAGACCCAGCTAATCCCCTCTTAGGAATTTTCCCAAAAGATGCCCCACCATGCCACAGGGTCACCTGTTCTATTATGTTCAGTGAGCCTTATTTGTGATAGCCAGAAGCTGGAAACCACCATGGAGGAATTGTTAAAAACAATTATATTTACTTCTATCCCTCTTTATAGTTCCTTTTGTAACTCATCAAAATGTGGCAATGAGTGGGTGAGATTTTCCTTTCTTTCCAATTTAATCTAAATATCACTGCAAATGACTACTCACGTAGCATAAACGTCAAGGCAACTCAGAATAAGATATATGACTGGCCCCTTGTGGCTCAGGAACTGATCATCACATGAGTCATCTGGATGACTTCTGTCTTCCTCTTGGCCTCCATTGTGTTTTTTTTATAATTATCAAGAACCTCATAGAAAGACATGTAGTAAACCCATAGACCCAGAAAAATGCATGAGGAATTTCAATGTGAGCTTATATAGGAGACCACAGGAACCTGTGACACTGTCATTGGAATTGAAGTCAAGGAAATCTCTTCAGGTTTCTATTGTTCCACCATTCTATCCCTAATCACATCTAAGTGGGAAAGACAATACCTCATCTCTGAGGTGGGTTCACTACCATTGTGAATGGGCCTCAACAGACAATGATCACTGACATTTGATTATCTTAGGTAAGAAGAGTAGGAGCTGGGACTGCAAATAAGTATACTGAGTATTGGTGAACCGATGATGGTGGTGAAGGGTGGTAATCTTAATCTTTACGAGGTTGAGGCAGGAGGATGAGGAGTTTAATGCCAGTTTCAGTTATATAGTGAGTTCAAAGGCAGCCTAGGATACATGAAACCTAGTCTACAGCCTTCCCAAAAATAAAGAACATGTGACAATATAAATATTTGGGTATGAGGGGCTGGTGAGATGGCTCAGTGGGTAAGAGCACCCGACTGCTCTTCCGAAGGTCAGGAGTTCAAATCCCAGCAACCACATGGTGGCTCACAACCATCAGTAACGAGATCTGATTCCCTCTTCTGGAGTGTCTGAAGACAGCTACAGTGTACTTACATATAATAACTAAATAAATCTAAAAAAAAAATATTTGGGTATGCATCTAGGAGGCAGTGAGAATATGGTTATAAATTAACACTGAATACCTAGTTTGCACCATTTTCCATCGAATACATCTTCTTATGAAAGAAGGCTATTAATAAATATATGAGCAAGTCAGTGTAGTGGTTAATAGTCATAATGCAGGTGCTGAGGAGGCTGGGGCCAGGAAAGGTTCATGAACTCAAGGCCAGCCTGATCTACATAATAATCCCAGGCCAGTTTAAGACTATTTAAATAAGAAATAAACAGGGATTTCAAAAGCAAGAATGAGTAAAGGGTACTTGAGTGAAGTTGATTTGATTATTCTTTTCAAAAATGTATCTTGGGGCCAGGGAATTCTTGAGTAAAGGTGCTTCCATAAAGCCTGAAGATGAGTTTGATCCAAAGGACTCACATGGTGGAAAATTGAACTGTCTCTGACATCCATAAATGTCCTTTGGCATCCACACAAAACACACAGAGAATACACATGCACACACAGACACAGACAACAGGACAAAGAAAAGTAAACAGGATAACATTAGACTTCTAAAGGTTATGGGAGATTGACTAGAGCCCATTTCGTCTACTTGGTACATCTCTGCCTGTGAGTTCCAAGCCTCAGTCCCATGGGATTGAAAAAAAAGTTGAAGCGGGCCGTGGTGGCGCACACCTTTAATCTCAGCACTTGGGAGGCAGAGACAGGTGGATTTCTGAATTCGAGGCCAGCCTGGTCTACAAAGTGAGTTCTAGGACAGCCAGGGCTATACAGAGAAACCCTGTCTCGAAAAAAAGACAAAAAAAAAAAAAAAAAAAAAAAAAAAGTTGAAAAGTCTTACCTTCCAGCACGCAATTTGGAAAAAGAAGAAAAATGATTAGATTGTTCAGCTTAGGAAATATAAAAATAATTAACAATAAAATATCTACAGCAGTACTTTTCTATAAGGGGAACACAATCATATGTACATAGGTACAATGTAACACTTGAATACATAAGAAGAATAAAATCATTAAGAGTAATGAAATTTGGTTATATCATTTTAAGATTCATTCCAATTATTAATGTAGATATGTATTTGTGTGTATCTATATAACTATATGCGAAGTGTGTTCTGGTTCCAATAAGCCTTTAGTTCCCTATATCTGTAGTAGCAGGTCTTTGTGAGACATTTGACAAAGGTTCTGGAAACGTAACACGGGCCCTCTACAAGTGCAGAACGTATACTGATCCATCTCCTCACCCTCCAGGGGAGACTTTTTTTTTTTTTTAATAATCATGAAGACTTTCATGAGGGCTATTTCAGCTTCTGTCATAATTTGTCAACTCTTCAAGAAACAAGGTACATTGATTATTTAAGAAGCCCCAGATAGGGTAATTTTTTCTGTACAAAGAATAAAGTTTAGGAAAACATCTTTATCTGAATCTCAAAGAGAGCAGTAGAGATATTTGCAAAGGGAAAATGGCTGGCAGTATGTATTTAATGGAGTTGGGTGGCCAATAGTTTATAATTCTGGAAATATTTAATTTGGGTAGTTTTATGTTGAGATAATAAAATAATTAATTGGCTCACATCAGAAGCATGCAGAGGGAGAGGGTTATATGTTGTAGAAAATTACATTAGTACTCTTGTACTGAATACATATGTGTAGATTGATGCACATCAGATAACGAAGTGACAGGTACTTTATAAGTTTAACTTGTTTTAACTAATTGCCCATTCAGAGTCATGGAGTCTCCATTTTAAATTGATGACTGTGAGGCCTTAAATGCAAACATGTATCTGCTGATACATTAGAAAAAGAAACTCTAGCTCCATTCCTTACATCCTCCCAGTGCACGGCCTTCCACAGTTGTCTGTGATGGCTGCAGTGGACAGTAGACAGTGAACTTTACATCAGACACTGTCCACAAATGACTCTTTTCCCCTTTCCTATTTTTAAAATTAATTAAGTTTCAGTTTTTACAGCTTTGCACATGTACATAAGTAGCAATCATCCTTATCCCTCACATACTAGCATCTCCCAGCTACCCTTATCTTCCTTACCTCTCCTACATTTTTTTTTCTTAAATTCATGTTTGTTAGTTTTATTTCGTGGCCCACCAATTTCCCACATGGAAGTCTATATAACATGGGTTTGGAGGAATCTGCCAGATCTGGTGGGCTCTACCAGTGATTGTACAATTGACGACAATAACTCTACCTTTTCCATTATCTTTTTACAGCCTATATTTATTAAGTAAGGAACAGAGCCCCAAAAGTGATTAGTTACATGACCAGTCCTATTTTGACTAGGTCTCCTGTAGGTCATTTGCAGATTAATGACTGCAGTGCTTATGAAGTCTGGAGCAGTGCTTCTCCACCTTTCCCTTGCTGCAACCCTTTAATTTAGTTCCTCATGGTGTAGTGACTCTCAACCATAAAATTATTTTTGTTCCTAAATTCATAACTACAATTTTGCTACTATTGTGAATCATAATGTAAACATCTTATATACAGCATTCATAAAAAAGTTATTTGGCCCCCTACACAACACACACACCAAGGGTCCTAACCCCCAGGCTGAGAACCACTCTGTTCTAGAGAATGAACTTTTGCAGCTGTTTCTCCACTGATTTCCATCTTTTACTTCCAGACTCCTAAATTGCTACTGAAACCTAAGCATTGCCCTTTGTTATGCTCTTAGAGCAGGTTCCTCATTCAAGGCTAGAGATGGATAGTTTAACACACAACATGTACTTGCCAAGCCTAAAATATTTATAGTGTTTAGTCAATTAGTTTATATACTTTATATGAAGCTAGCAAACAAAATAATCAATGAAAAGGAAATGATTTTATTTTTGATTATATTTTTCTAAAATAATGTGGTTTTATTTTATTTTCAAATAGACACTTCATATCCAAAGGGGTGGAGGGAGAAAGAAAGAAAAAAGAGATAAAGAAAAAAGGATTGCTGGACCCGCAATGAAAGTTGCTGATGGTACACTGTATTCTGCAGTGACTCATGAAACAAGTCGCTTTAGCTAGAGGGCAGGCTTCATTTCCTTAGTGCCTACCAATGTGAAGTATCCACATTTAGATAATAAAACCTGGCTCTGGCATCATGTTCCGGTTCTCTGTGTTACTCTGTGTGGCTTCTGGCACTTTTCTTCAGATAAGGTCTGCATGACTTATGAGATACTGGATTAATTTTGGGAAGTGATGAAACATAGCTTCCTTTTGGCAATCCTTTGCTTCACGATTTCTGCTTTCTTTGCCACTGGACTTTATATAGATTTTTTTTCCCCTTTTGGTTCCTAACAGTTTCATGGAATTTATAGGAGGACAACATCATCCATTCTCTCATATCAAAATATTGTTAATGTGACATGAAAAGGGAAATGCATGTTAATTTATTCCTCAAGCTAGAATATTTTCAGTTAGTTAACTTCCTTTCTGGACAAAGAACCCTAGCCTAGCTGGCATTTGAGGACTCTGCAAAGGCAAACATATTGAAATAAAAAGAAGGAGTAGCCTCTTGAAAAGAAAAAATCAGTCTTTTCTTATAGTTTCTCCTCTGGTTTTCATAATGTTTTTCTTTTATTTCCAAAGGATCTTAACTTTTATTTGATAGATGCACTCTCTCTAAGTTAAATACCTAAGTATTTGGGTTTAAAATCATTCTTTTCTTTTTTTTTGTCCCACAACCATCAACAAACATTTTCCAGAATAATGCTGTATAGCACTCACTACTTAGAGCCTCTTTCCCATCCTAACATCCAGTTTGATGACAAACTCTTCTACCAGAAATCTAAATGAGCAAGGACAACAAATGTGTAAGGTGCTAATTTCTACTTTGTAATGAGTTAGAGTTCTAGACTCTGAGGGAAAATGAGGGAAATGACCTTCAACTTTGAATCAAGCCTATACCTGACATTAATTACAATGGACAAATGCTAATATATAAGAAAATTTCATTTTTTTCTATGTCTAGACAAAACCGTCTGTTATGATTACTTTACTTATTGTTGTGATCAAATACCTGACAAGAATCAACATAACGGAGGGAGGGAGGATTCCTTTTTGTTTACTCTTTGAGAGGATGCAGTTCAATATGTTGGGAGGACAGGGAGGCAGATGCTCATATTGCAGCCACAATAGAAAGCAGACACCACTGAAATGCTGGTGCTGATCCTCCTTCTCATTTTCTAATCATTCTAGTATTTTGGCCTATTGAATGGTGCCACCCATGTTTAGAAAGTCCCTCACAGACCTGCTTTTGGTTCTTCCTCCTAGATGATTCTAGATCATTCTATATTTGACACGTGTCCTGCTGGTTATTCACCCCAGAGTGAAAGAGACAAGGGTGACTAGTATCCTGGGAGAAATATATTCCACTAAGGAGCTCTTTAGAGAAGCTTAAAAAGGTTAACTTGCCTTATTCTCTTTAAAAAATAGTGACCTGTAACATTTCCAGCAGAATACTATGCTGAAAGCCATGAAAGAAAGAGCACCACCAGATTGTGAATGAGTCCCCAGTTTGTTGATAAGAAGTGTATCCCATGTGAGACCTATAACAGCAGGAGCAGGGGCTGCATCTAACAGTTCTCTGCCTTTTGATCCCTTCCCCCTAACTGGATGCCCTTGTCTACCCTAAATCAAAGAAGATGCACCCAGTCTTACTATAATTTGATACGCCAAGGTGGGTTGATATCCATGGAAAGTCTCCCTCTCTGAGAAGAAAAGGAGGGGGCATACAGGAAGTGGAGATAAAACAGAGAGCCTGGGAGGAGAGGAGAGAGGGGAAGCTCTAATCAGAGTGTAAAGCAAATAAATTAATGAGAAGAAGAAAGACGAGGAGGAAGAGGAAGAGGAGAAGGAGAAGGAGGAGAAAGAGAATGAGTAGGAGAAGGAGAAGGAAGAGAAGGAGGAGGAGGAGGAGGAGCAGAAGAGAAAGAAAGAGAGAGAGAGAGAGAGAGAGAGAGAGAGAGAGAGAGAAAGAAAGAAAGAAAGAAAGAAAGAAAGAAAGAAAGAAAGAAAGAAAGAAAGAAAGAAAGAAAGAGGAGGAAAAAGAAAAGGAGGAGGAGGAGGAGGAGGAGGAGGAGGAGAAGAAGGAGAAGGAGAAGGGAGAAAATATCCTAGCAAGCCTGCAGAACTGACAAAATGAAGGTAGGTGAGAGATTTTGGAGAACTCAGTCCTAAGTGGAATGCCCCCATCAGGGCTCAGGAATATATGCAAAAGGGGACAGAGAGAGATGGTAAGAGACATAGGTGATGGATTCCAAGGAAACTCCCTTCCAGACCCGACAGAAATGAAGCACATATGAACTCACAGAGACTGCGGCAACTCACCCAAGACCTGCACAGCTTTTAGCCAGATGCCGTCCCAGCACAGAGAAGAAGTAGACACTGGTTCTCACACCCACCTAAGAACTTCTGAAAATGATACTTATTGGCAAAGGAAAATTCAGTTTTTTCCAGTAGAGTCTCATTGAACTTATTAACCATAACTCTAGGCAGGATCCAGGATCACGGGAAGTTTAGACTTTTGTCTCAAAAATCTCTGTCTCTGTCTCTGATGTTTAAGTTTCATTTATGTGTTCATGTATATATGTATATGTGTTTGTGAGGTATGTGTATGTGTGTGTGTGTGTGTGTGTGTGTGTGTGTGTATGTGTGTGTGTGTGTGTGTGTGTGTGTGTTAGAGAGAGGGGGGAGAGAAAGAGAGGGAGAGGGAGTTGGGAGAGAGAGAGAGAGAGAGAGAGAGAGAGAGAGAGAGAGAGAGAGAGAGAGATTGAGAGAGAGAGATTATTGTGTTTTTGTTGTTTTTTTTAATGTTTTGTCAGTTGTTTTGTTTTTAAAGGAGAGACTCAGGCATGGTGGGATACACCTTTAATTCTAACACTCAGGAAGCAGAGATAGAAGGCTCTCTAAAAGTTTGAGGTTGGTCTGGTCTACATAAAGGACTCCAGGTCTGCCAAGTTTATGCTGATACAAATTTTCTAAAAACAAAAAGGAGAGAGAGAGAGAGAGAGAGAGAGAGAGAGAGAGAGAGAGAGAAGGATCAGGGGTAGGAAAAACATCAAAATATTTTATACAAATAAAACTTTTAAAGTGATAATGAGCAACATAAAATAACCAGTGTAGTTGGAAAGTATAGAGGAAATTAGAAGAAATACCAAGTCTATAAGGCCAATAAGCAATAATCACACAGAAAGAGAGATGGGGGTTTAGTGGAGTTACAGATCAAATTGAGAACAAACATCCAAGAAGGCATGGAGACAGGAAAATTACATTTTTCATCGCTTAACACATTCATGCTGTAAGTGTTTTGGAACCTGAGTAAATTGTACAATTTATATGATGTTATTTATCACGATGACAATGACATAAAATGGAAAAGAAATATGGACATATTTTATGGACTTTGTTTAAGGATTTTGTTTCTCTGTGTAAGAATCTTCTGGCTTTCCTATCTTGGATTAAATTTGTCATGCAGGATCATTGTTTTTCTTTTAATTGACATACAAATATATATCTTAATGGGTTACCATGCAATGTTAAGTGGGTTACATCTGCCTTGCAATGCAATCAAATTAGACCATGTAGCATGCCAATCACCTTGTTCATGTATCATATATTGGCAGTAAACACATTCACTATCTTTTAGCTATTTTAAATATCTGAGGCAGTCTTGTTATCCACAGGACTGATGTGGTACTACAGAATACAAGGATGAATTCTGCTCTCATACCTGCAGACTTGTGCCTCTGCACTTTAAAAAGCTGATCTTGCTCTCTCCTTTGTCCATTTACACTAGCAGCTTCTGGACGTATTTTTGATCGGTATAACTCTGAAGGGTGAGTAATAAGTGGAGGTCACTGACATTGCTAAGCATTCTCTAATCAAAAAGAAAGCTAGCTCCACAGTAAAGACAATTTTATCTAAAACATTAACAGTGCCAAGATTGAGAAGGCATTTTAGAATTGTAACGTCCAATTTTTTCTCCTTAGCATTCTGGGATTGGTGAACCAGGAAGTATGAACAGGGTCAAAGCTCAACAGAAGTTACTTAAAGCAATTGAAGGGACTAGATGAAACTGTAACCCTGCAAATATTTAAGGCTAAAGTGAAGCACAGCTCCTTACACTGGGTTGGGACCTCATAAGAATCTAGTAACTGTATGTCTGTTTGTTAAAAGTGTGGTAATAGTAAATTTTCTAAATGACAAATAACCAAAAATTAATTTAGAATCAAATGAATGATGATTCTCAAGCGTTTCTGGTAGCATTCACCAACATCACATCACACAAACTTAGTGCAGTCTTGGAATTGAACACACATATTGTATACCATACACTTTTCACTGTCTATCTCTAACATCTATGTAATGCCAGGGAACATTGCCTGAAATACAATGGCTCAGATTCAAGACTACTGCTAATCATGAATTGGGGTGTTTTTTATTGTATTTAAGGTTTTCTGTGCATATAACAATAGTTTATTTAAGGGAAACAAAGATTCCCAGAGCTCATCTGTTATCATTCTTCAACATCTTATGTTAAATGTTTCTTTTTTGAAAAAAAATGTTATATGAATTGCTGATTTAAATTTCATGTATCCCCCATAGTGAAGCAGTGCTCCCATATTAGGAAATATGAAGTCAAAGTATCAAAGAGTTCTAAAAACCATTGAATATATTTTTTTCATTATCAAAAAACCATGTATGCAAATATCATTTGTGTGCAAATTTACTTTCTTCCTTAGTAAATGCTAAATGTATATGTATACAAAATAATTGCTTTAAAATTATTTTCTTTATGGTTTATTTAGTGGATGTTTGATTTATGGACTTACTTTTTTTAAAAAAAAATGTAACTCTTGAGGTCATGTAAAAACTTTTTTTGGGCAAAAATTCTTGCTAAGGGGAAATATCTAAAAAACTTTAATATAGAACATGTAGTTGAAGTGTAACACTTCAATATCTAGAATACAAGAGTGCCAATGTCTTTCATCACCTGTTTATTTTATTAGACATTTTCTTTATTTACATTTCAAATGCTATCCCAAAAGTTCCCTTAACCCCACCCCCACCCCATCCTGCTCCCCTACCCACCCGCTCACATTTCTTAGCCCTGGCATTCCCCTGTACTGGGCATATAAAGTTTGCAATACCAAGGGGCATCTCTTCCCAATGATGGCCAACTAGACCATCTTCTGCTACATATGCAGCTAGAGACATGAGCTTTAGGGGTAATGGTTAGTTCATATTGTTGTTCCACCTATAGGATTGCACACCCCTTCAGCTCCTTGGGTACTTTCTCTAGCTCCTCCATTGGGGCCCTGTGTTCCATCCAATAGATGACTATGAGCATCCACTTCTCTATTTGCCAGGCACTGGCATAGCCTCACATGAGTCAGCTATATCAGGGTCCTTTCAGCGAAATCTTGCTGGCATATGTAATAGTGTCTGGGTTTGATGGTTGATTATGGGATGGATCACCAGATGGGTTAGTCTCTGGATGGTCCATCCTTTCATCTTAGCTCCAAACTTTGTCTTTGTAACTCCTTCCATAGGTATTTTGTTCCCTATTCTAAGGAGGAATGAAGTATCAACCTGTTGGTCATCCTTCTTCTTGATTTTTCTAGTGTTTTGGAAATTGTATCTTGAGTATTCTAAGTTTCTGGGCTAATATCCACTTATCAGTGAGTGCATATTACCCAGAAGTTGTTCCAACTTGTAATAAGGATACATGCTCCACTATGTTTATAGCAGCCTTATTTATAATAGCCAGAAGCTGGAAAAAACCCAGATGTCCCTCAACAGAGGAATGGATACAGAAAATGTGGTACATTTACACAACGGAGTATTACTCAGCTATTAAAAACAATGAATTTATGAAATTCTTGGGCAAATGGATGTATCTGGAGGATATCATCCTGGGTGAGGTAACCCAATCACAAAAGAAGTCACTTGATATGCACTCACTGTGTATTTTTTTATAAGCAACCCCCCAAAAAATAATAGAACTTGAACAAAAGCAGATATATTCTTTCCCCTAAATAAAGCATAAATACATGTTGAAAATCTTTTATTTTTGCTTATATCTCTGTGTATTTGAACTTCTTGTAGTACATAAAAATTATTTCCCCACAAGGCTGACCTGTTCTGAAACTTTCTTGTTCACTGAAGGAAAGTTACCCTGCATGGGGCCTGTCTGGACCTTGCATAGCCCAGGGCACACTTTCATATCTGGCTGATACTTTCCAGAATATAGCTGTGTCCTGTCTTCATACTCTAATTTGCTGATTGTTTTTTTCCTTTTTCTTTTCTCCTCCCTGTTTTTATACTCTAATTTGATCATTATTTTTTTACTTAATTTACTTTTTTGACTCACAGAGAAATTGAACACAAACATTATACCTGTATTCCATCTACACCAAAAAAAACAAGAAAACAACAAACAAAAAAGAAAAACAAACAAACAAGCAAAAGCCTGCAAACTCTTACCGACTACAAGAAACTGAAATTGCAGACTTAAGGATCCTTGGAACCTAAGCAAGTCAGTCCTATTCTAGGAGGTTAGTAGGTCCTGGACTCACAGCACCATAATTCCAGGTGCCTGCAGAATTACACAAAACACATCTTTGGCCCTGTCAGCTTTTCTCAGAGTATTCCTTGCTTCTTATGCCCATTTCAGGCAATGTTCCACTGGGCATGCCTGACCTATAAGAATGTCTACCGGTTATAAGAAAATAATATTTAACTAGCAGTTCTCTATTTTTGTCTGGAAAATACCCTGACATTCTTGGATCCATATGGGTCTTAGTGATTTGGTGGTTTTGAAAAAGCCCCCATCATTTGAGTTTCCAGGTAAACTCAGGTATGACATCTTGTACTTTTGTATGACCGAATAGATACAGTGTTCCCAAGATGAACTCCTGGCCTTACTAGGTAAGTGCTTCACATTCAGCAGGACCCAGGGGGAAAAAAGTGTTTGCACCATTGTGATTTTATTAATTGTTTCATTGGTTAGAAATATAATTCTTCATCTAGACTGATAGCCATGATGCTATACAGTTACTTTCTCGTTTACATAGTAGACATTTTTTTTTTTGCCTTTGTTATTTTGTTTTCCTGTTAGCTTTTTTTTTTTTCCTTCATGCTATTGTTGCTGAACTTGGATTCACTATTTATAACCCTACAAGCTAAGTTTGGCCATTTAACCAATTAAGACAGACAAATTAATATTAAAAGGCAGAAAAAGAAGATATATTCAGGGTGGCCACATTGGAGAGACATACAAAGAGATCCAGTAGCCTCCTCACGTGTGTCTCATAAGATTATAAAGTAGATTAAAGTTTAGATAGAAGGCCAAGGTCATGCATATCCAGGCATTTCTGTGAAAGTTGTGGCCACACCCACCATTGGTTCACTGTTCCTGGTCTTCTGTCTCATATGGAAAGTGGTCAGATACTGTGTTGAAATTGTGAAATCTCTTTTCAGGTAGACAAGTTCTTTCTCAGACAGTATCAAGTTCCCAGCCTTATTTCAAGATTTTATTCCTGATTTTATTTCAAGGTTTTGTGTGGTTCCCATAATTTCTCTGGCTTTAATGCTGTAGCTAGAAACTCCATCAATCTGTCAACCAGGAACCTGCTTTAGAGCGTCGTTGACTCGACCTTACAGAACAAAAAATCCAAATCAAATCCTCAATACTTTTGCTCTGTAAGAAAGATTCTTAAGACAATAAACTCTTATCTGGTCTAATTTATCCCCAGTTCCTGTAAGAGTGGTCCTGCAAGATTAAAATGTGAGATACATTTGTTGAATGAGGAGACAATCGCATTCTTTAAAGTGGCTAAGTTTATGCCAGAATTTTTCCTAGACTAGATGTCATTACATTTAAATAAATAGATGGAATTAAAGAATAATCTTAGAGCAGAAGATTCAACTACTTCACATCCCAAGTCTGCCTGCACACAAGGATATACACTCCGATCATTTTATTTCCTACTCCATTAAACTGTATGGCATCTTTTGAATGTTAGGAAGTTCCCAAGATCATCAATACTCTTACATTCCTTCTACAGAAGAAACCAAAAAAGTAAAAATAAAGTTTTGTTAGACATTACTGTACATTTTCTAAATGCAGCTCTAATGTAGCATTGAATCTTCCTGTCTGGCTTAGCTAATCAAATGCTGCCCACCACATTTCTTTGTTGGACAATATCTCAGATATTTTCCTTTATGAACACATTTTATTTCTCACTTATATTCATTTATTCTCTTAGAGGTCTCTCAAGATTGATTTCTTTAAAACCAGAATTACAGAGCTTAAATTTTGTTGATCATGGCTTCACAGAAAGGTTTTGTTTCCTTTCTGCTTGGATTTTGGTAGTTGTTGTAAGACTTGCAATAATAACAGATAGATGACAATGGACTCTGATAGCAACCAAATAAGCTCCTTAAGCCTTAGTTATCCGTGGAAGATTCAAGGTACAACTGGAAATTAGCCCCTACTTTCTATTGATCATATCTCTATCCTTAGCTGCAGCAGTGAGAGGAATGTGTTTGTGTTCAAAACAAGACTCACCCAAGTTCTAGAATTTATTCCATTTTTAAATGCATAAGAATATATATATATACATATACATATATGAATTAAGTTTTTGTTCTATTCAGGTTTTCTGGTTAAAATGTTTCTGTCTTATTATCATGTATTAGAAAATGCTGGATAGGCTGTGAACTCAGTCGTCTACTTGTACCAGTTCCTTCTATTCCCAAGTGAAAACTTCAAGGTTTTCTGTATCTAATTCTTTATCTACCCATCATTTGATGGTGTTCAAACACAGAGCTCTGTCTTTCTCTAATCCAGCAGATGCATTAATTGATTTCTGTTCACTTTCCTGCATATCAATGAAAGCTCTTTATAAATACATTAGTGCTGCACTTATTAGACCAGAGCACAGAGGATAGCTTACTCCCTTTAATGTTACCTGTAGTCATATAACTTTCTGTGTCCATTCACTATTCAAAGAATGAGTTCATTTCTTGTTTTTTGTTTGTTTTTTCTTTCCAATAACTTTTGTCATTTTATATAGTCCCCACTAGCTCTTCTCTTCTCATCCCACACTTACAAATCCCTCCACAAATTGCTCCCTCTGGACTCCCCCTTCTCTGAGCAGTTCCTGTCTTCTTACCACACAAAATATGAGAATGAGAGTAGTCATGTCAGAACATAGACTGCCTACCTCTTTGTAATGGAAACTTAGGTAGAAATGAGTATGGTTTTAGACCAATGAAATGAGAGGATGATTTTTTTTTACCACAACATCATTTACCTTATTGTTTCGGAGATGGTTTCTCAACATCTAACCCCCCCCCCCCTTTATCTTCTCAGTAGCCTTTGCTTTTATTTATTTCCCCCTAGAGCTGTTAGGAAGTTCACTTCTATCACACATCAGGGCTGAAGCAGGTATCTTGGACCAGATTATCCACAAACCCATCTCTTGGAAATAATACCCAGTTCAGGGCAGAGAGTCTTATGCAAGAATATCATCTATTCAAAATGATGTTCAGGATACTGATAAGGATAGTTGGAATGCAGCAGATCCCGAAATTATTCAGTATGAAGGAGGTATCTGTGATGCTTCCCTTTGGAATAGTGAAAACGCTGTAATTTGAATTAAGTTCATGTTGCAGAATCGTTAGGAAAAAATAGAGCTATTTGAAGAATCTATGAATGAAGACTTACTAGAAATCAAACCTTACGCTAATGACATGGATTTGTAGCTTTTGAAAAATTTTCCAATGTATGGCACACTTTTCTGTTATCTGGAACTAAAATAATTTCAAACAATATGGTCTTTGAATGGGAGCTCTTCTGCGTGACAGTGCTATTGTCATATAAGTCATCATCACAAGTGCTAGGCTACCCTCCGCTTTGGTTGCTGGAGATTGATGGGCAGAGTAGAGCATGGCCGTCACACCATCTGTGAAAAGACATGTCAGAGAGATACATGTCCAAATAGTGTGCTTGCCACTGATGGAGCACGTCTACTTGGAAATAGTATTTGTCTTCTCTGAGCCTTAGCTAACCAGCAGATAAAGGAGTAGTAATGTGTTGCCAGTTATAAGTGAGATAGCAGGCAAAGGCGTAAGCACACGGGAAGATGTCTTTCATTCATGACGTTAGGGATCTACACAGTCCCAGTATTTACAAACGGTATTTTCTCCTAGCCCCAGGAGAGTCCCCTTCTACCTCTCCTGTGCTAGCAGTAGCATGCAATGTTATCATTTGTACCTTGAAGGATACAGCTAGACTGTGGAACTCTTATCATTTTATACCTTAGACCACATTGCCTGTTGGAAATGAAAGCTCTCATTCATCAACTAAGGACGAACCCATGTGAGGGACCCATCCTAAACCTAGGAAAGAAAGCTAAGATTTATTTTAAATAGGTTCTCTTGAAGAAAGAATCCTATTTACGTGTCTAGTTTTGTATATCAAAGAAATTCAAGCCAAAAAAGGTTTAGATCTATTAAGCATATACTTAGAAAGGAACAAATCTCATTCTGTTTGAAACCAAAACAGAAAACAAAACAAAACAAGAAAACAAAAAAAAAAAAAAATCCATCAGTTTTTGTAACTCTGACCTCCATTGTAAAGTCTTTTAACTGGTGTGGAAAGAGGAAGGGGAACATAATTGTACTATAATAGAGTATAGCAATCCTATACTCATTTTAATTAACTTTGCAGTCCCGGAGGAGCCATTCAGCTCCTCAGAGTCATCAGAAAATCCTATAATATTTTATTTCTGTTTCATGGTAACATGGAGATTGCCTTGCTTGTCTCCAGAGACCAGAGACATTATACTCCAGGGATGCAGAGTCCTGTTAAAAATTAATCATTTTGAAGTAGCAAACATTATTGGGAGCAGTGCCCATTGTTCTGAAGATTTATTAACTGTCTGCCACACCGTCATTTATACACAAAGCTACACTGGGCTTCTATATTTCATGCTAAACACTTCCTATTGTTTTCTCAGAGTTATTATTAGAGCATGGCTAGATCTAAATACATATTAAATTAGAATAATGTGATGGGGCACATTCTCCTGACAGCATTGGTTTCCCACAGATGCTTCCATTATGGGTATTTGTGAATGAGCGTGTGGTGATTCAGCTGCCTAAGGGTTAAAAAAATGAGGTTAATATAGAGAGCAATGAGTTCATGGCAGTCTGTGTTCTAATGTCATATCAAAAACTTGGAGTCATATTGAAGTGGAAGTTTCCAGTTATGTCATGTGATACAGACTCACATTGTGTTCTGGTAAGACAGACACTCGTGGTGTTCTGCTGAGCCAAGACCCGTGGGAGGACATGTAACGTTTGGATAGAGTATAAATAGGACTCAACGGACAGTGACTTTGCACTTGCATAGCTAGCTTTGCTATGCTTCATTGGGCCATTCCTGGCCACTCTGGCTGACTCGTGCCTTTTTTCAGCAAAGGCTTGGCAGTTTCTGCTAGATTGTGGCACCTCTACTGAAGCAAGTTTGCTATCCTGACCTTACTGAACTGGACTGCTGGTATCCTGACAAACAGAGATTGGAATTGCCTTAAGAGACCGCTTCTAAACAGGTCCACTTTCCCTTGTCCTGTTTACCATCTTTTCTCTTCTACCTAGAAAGGGTGAGGTGGGGGTGTTGAAGCATTTGAGAACCCTTATTAAAAGTAGGTTTAAAAACTCTAAGGCTACATCGTATGCCTTGGGGGAATCGAGACTCTTTCTAAGCTTTGGGATAGAGTACATTTCTACCCTTTTGCTCTGTAGATAGAGGAATTTTTGGAGGGATTTAGAGAAAACAAGTCAAGACAAGTTTGAGGGTCAATTAGTAAGTATTAGTACCTTTATGAACTATGAAACAAATATAATAGATATGGCAGCATGATAGTGTGAATCCAACCCCAGCTAATGCATAAATATCATAGCCAGGTTCCCATAAAAATTATTTATGAAGGGCTAGTAAACTTTTATTTCATAGCTATATCTAGGAATCACAAATTATTGTATTTCTTTTATTTAAAAGATATTTTAAAATGTAAAAATAAAAATGTTTGGGGTCAAAAGCGGGCCACTGACACACCATTCTGAGAACAACCACAGAATGTTCCAGCCCTAATTCAGCGCCAGATGTCCTGACCACACCCTGATACCACCAAGTTCCTGCTTCCCCCTGTAGCTGCCAAAAGAAAAATTTCTATTGCCCCACCCCTCCCAGTGATAAGTACCTGTACTTCCCCTTTTGCTCTTGGAATTCTACTGCCCCATCCTTCCTGCTGAAACGCACTTCCCCTTTTGCTTGTGCATTTAAGCCTTGGGCCTTGCTCAATACATTGGAACCTTGATGTTAAAAAAAAAAAGTTTATTTATTTAATGAAATATAATACCACGCTTTGTTAGTTGTTACACTAGATTTGATATATTCATAGCAAAAGGATATTTGTGAACCCAGTCTCTAAATAGAAGATAATTGCTCATGTCTTGGAATATGTCTTTAATTTTTTTTCTGATAAATCTCTATGATGTGAAACCTAATAATTATGTTTTTATTTTTTAAAGAGGCTAGTATTGCTCTTAATAATGTATTATTTCATGAGAATATATGAAACTTCAATGGGGGAATATGACATTAATTAACAGAGTACCTGGTATGCATTGAGAACTGTGGACATACATTGCTGGCTTAGTCCACAGAGAAGCAGTGGACCGTCCACAACTAAACTGCCTTGCTGAGACTTTTAGTTCATATCTGACTGAGAGTGGGTCTTTATTCAATTCTCCTGATCTTTACAGAAAATTTAGTGATAATTTTTTTAAATAAACCTTTTTTTCAAGTATGCTTGCTATAATAAGAATTGTAGATATCTCTGTAAATCCCACTTGGTAAAGAATTGACCCCAGAATGGAGCTAGTGAAAGAATGAAGAATGTTTCAAACATGGTGTTTTGTTTCAGCTAATGGATGTTATTTAGTTCACTGAGGTAGTTAATTGTCTTGGAGGTACTTCCAAGAGCTCAAATGTTGTTTGATTCTGCTATATACTCTTACCATGATATTTTGCTTCAACAAAGTTCCAAGAAGTCATGAAAAAGAACATTCCAAATATCAGCCAAATAAACCCTTTCTCTTTAGAAATTGATTTATCTAAGTGGTTGATATAATTGCAAAAAGCAGCCAAACCCAGAAGCCTAATGATCCTAGATGTCCTAGTATAAAATGTAACCAATCAGCTGTGCTAAACAATGCATCAAACAATGATCTATTCTTTACAGCTAAGTTATCTAAAATCAATTAAGAAAAACACTGCATGTTGGGACATATCTCTTCTATGCATAGTGCAGAAAACCAGATACATGCAGTTTCTAATATACGTCATATTTTTTTTTAAAAAGCACAATCACTAAAAGCAGTCTATAAATGTCAGTCCTTATTCTCATAAGTAAGTGTATCCTTCTCCTTCATTAAGGAAATTTATTTTTGCAATGGACAAAAACCATTACAGAAAACCATAAATAATCAAAATCTAGAGCTTCCAAGCCCAGTCCCAACTGATGCAAAACAGTCCCACACCTAAGGCTCAGGAAACAGTACAAAGAGAGAAAGGAAAGATTATTAGAGTCAGATAGTCATGGAGTTTACTGTGAGATTATATTTCCTAGTAATATCAGAATCTATTCATATAAGTCTCACTGAATGATCCCTCAAATATGAGCTGAACCAGGATGACACCAATGGACTTGCCAAAGTGGACAGGGGAAGCTCACCGGCTTTCAACACTACAAAAAGAACTATAGGCAACTGAGGAAGGCTGGGAGAAGGGGCTTTCCCTAGGGAAGGATACACCAACTGGTCACCAAGTGTCAAATGATTACACATGAAAACATACATAAAAGTAATATAACATGGACTAAACATGTTATATTTAGGAGTACATATTTATATACATATATGCATACAGTCACAATTAATTTAAAAGAGTTTATGAGTTTGAAAGGGAGAGGAGAGGCTATATGGCAAATTTTAAAGGGAAGGAAGGGAAAGGGGAAATGTTGTAATTATAGATTATATTATGATCATCTAGAGACTGCCATATCTGGGAAACCATCCCATAATCAGCTTCCAAACGTTGACACCATTGCATACACTAGCAAGATTTTGCTGAAAGGACCCTGATATGGCTGTCTCTTGTGGGACTATGCCAGTGCCTGGCAAACACAGAAGTGGATGCTCACAGTCAGCTATTGGATGGATCACAGGGCCCCCAATGGAGGAGCTAGAGAAAGTACCCAAGGAGCTGAAGGGATCTGCAATCCTATAGGTGGAACAACAATATGAACTAACCAATACTCCCCGGAGCTCATGTCTCTAGCTGCATATGAATCAGAAGATGGCCTAGTCAGCCATCAGTGGAAAGAGAGGCCCATTGGTCATGCAAACTTTGTATGCCTCAGTACAGGGGAATGCCAGGGCCATGAAGTGGGAGTGGGTGGGGGCGCGTGTGGGGGACTTTTGGGATAGCATTGGAAATGTAAATGAAATAAATACCCAATAAAAAAGAAAGAAAGAAAAAGAATTATACCAGACACTGATGGCATATACCTTTACTATCAGGAACTGGGGAGGCAGAGGCAGGTGGAGATTATGAGTTTGTATATATATAAAATACATACATGAGAATGGAATGAATTGAATTTTGTGAAAGTCTTTATGAGCTGAAAAATCACCATAATTTGTAAACAGGTCCTTTGTAGCAAGGAAATTTGATAATTTGTAGGTTGTTCCTTAACCAGCTTTATATCATTGGAATTTTTGTTTATCACGATTTTACTTCCTGACACCATGTCTCTTCCTCCCCTTCCCTCCCTCTTTCTCTTCCTCTCATTCTTGCTCTCTCTCACTTTCTCAACACACACACACATACACATACACACACACACACACACACACACACACACACACACACACACGCACACAGGAGAGAGAGAGAGAGAGAGAGAGAGAGAGAGAGAGAGAGAGAGAGAACACGATGAATTGTGATGTTAGTTTGAAATAAACATTATGTCCATTGCTGCAAAAGAAACTTCTGCCCATATTTCTTCAACCTCTGTGGGTGGAAAGAGAAGAAATCTGGATATAACTGTTGAAAAATGAGAACATCTGACTGAACCTTGGCATGCATGCATTGAAGTTTTATTTCTTCTGTGCAAATCTGGAGATCTCAGTTTGCTAACAGGCAAAATTTACAGCAAAATAAATAGTTTGTCCAATAGCTTCAGGAGTTATCCATTTGGATCAGTATATCCATGTTGAGAGTCGCAATAAGAAATGGCTAGAGCATCAATTCTGAAGCTCTTCTGAGAATTAGATGTTGACAAAGTGACTCTTTTCCCATATGTTGCAGATGCCCCCATCTCTCCCACAGTTCTTCCGGGCACTAACTTTATGTATTTATATCTTAGTAGTGCTTTTACTGAGAAAACTTGCTTTGGTTATTGTGAAGTTAGTAAATCATGAGAACCTTGTATTTTCACTGGGAAAGATGATGTAGTAGGATGAAACTAAGTGCAGGACAAGATAACTAAATTCAACTCAATGGAAGCTGGGTTATGGCCTGTGTTTATCTTTAAAGCAACCACTCAAGGGCTTCACTAGAGGAAAAAGATGAATGATTTGAAGGGGGAGACAGATTCTAGGCTCTGCTTGAAGGAATGTACTCCAAGATTTTTCATTTCGGATGCTAATATCTATGTCACTTGACTGGGGAAAGCCATCTGGCATCATTTGGGAGCCTACTATTCCTATGTGTTTTGGGTGAATCATGTTTTTAATGATTTGATTCACAAAGTCTGTTCTTTTAAATCTATTCCTTGGGATAGTAGGGAACAGTACTTATGAAGAGACTAGTAGGAAAATCAGAGGGCTTTAACTAGGTAGGGGGCAGGAACTTAATAGAGAGAGGAAGGAATGAGAGAAAATACAGTATTCGAAAAAAAATCTATCAAAAAATGCATCACTATGCTACATCCACTCCAGTAGTGACAAGCACAACAGGCCCCGAAAACCTGGGCACTGTCCTGAGGCGAAAAGTTCATGGAAACTTAGTCTCCTGGAATCGTGGCATCCTGTAAAATGAATGCTCCAATGTCCTTGCTTTAGTTGGTAAACAGATCTGTGTGCTTTCCCTTAATATTGCTTTATTACAAGTGCTCCTAAGGATTGATATTTTGACATATAGCTAAGTTAGATTCTAGGCAGTCCTTGATCCAACTTTGGGCATGGATAGCTAAGTCACTGCCCTACACAGAAATTTACCATTATCTAGGAAGAAGGAAGTTTGTGACCTAAAGAGGAACCAGAGTAGATACTTATAACTATAGATAGTTGAGTTACACACATACATACACAAGTATTTACAATGGCCTAGGGGGAAGGTGGACTACACAATGGACTAGAGTAGGAACTATGGCAAGGGCACAAAGCCCTTGCCCCTGGCTTCTAAGATTAAGTGGACTTTAGGTGGAGCTGATTTTGATCCCAGTTGTTAACATTGAATTTTATCCCAGTTGGTTCCTGCCAGTCCTTCCATGTTTGCATTCCTCTGTTTTGTGTAAGAATCCAGTAACCTCTTTGTACCTTGCCAGTGTGTCACCCAACTTCCCTATTTTCTTCTGTATAAAAAGTTTGATGCTCAATTTGACAAATTACATTCAGATCCACAGTCCCACATGTCGAGTCTGTCTGTTAATTCCTGCCGACTCCTTGTCCTCCTGCAACCAGAGAACCGTTCCACGAAGACAGGGACTAAAAACTGTCTGCAGCCTCACTATATAAGCTTTAAAACCTCTCTCTCTCTCTCTCTCTCTCTCTCTCTCTCTCTCTCTCTCTCTCTCTCTAGTGTTTTGCTACTAAGTATGACAATGGACAATGTTCTACCCAGTAGTCATAGACTACTTATAAATATCCCCAGTGTCAGGCATGGGAGACCATCTTTTCATGTTAGCATTTTGGGGGGAAGCGTCTAAGAGTCTTCTCAAACAATACAGACTATTGCCATTGCCCTTGGCAGCCTCCCAGAGTTGAAGATAGAACTTCATTACTGAAGACATTACACATTTTAGGCACAGGATTTGGAGGTATATAACTGAAAATGACCTGGATTTCTCCTTGAGGACTAACTCTCACAGAACTGAGAGTTATTATCTAAGTTGCAATGGAGGAAAACAACCAAGAGTTCTACCCAGATGCACAACCTGAGAACCACAGCCTGATAACAATGGGGAAATAGTAGCAATTTCACCTTGGAGTTAAAAAGCAGTTCTGTAAATTGACTTCAAACCCACTCAGTCAAAGGGAATTCTGGTCTGATATCATAAACCTAGCTGAGTACCCATGGCAGGAGGAATGACAGAACTTGTAGAAAAATCTGCTATGTTTTTTTTTCCTAAATCAATGTAAGTTGTAAGTGTATTCAAAATGCATGTATTTATATCCTTCATCAAAGGAGATGTTTTTGCATCAGATAAAGAAGTATCCTTATAGGCCGGGCAGTGGTGGTGCACACCTTTATTCCCAGCACTCGGGAGGCAGAGACAGGTGGATTTCTGAGTTTGAGGCCAGCCTGGTCTACAAAGTGAGTTCCAGGACAGCCAGGGCTATACAGAGAAACCCTGTCTCAAAAAAAATTTAAAAAATTAAAAAAAATAAATAAATGGAGAAGGAGAGGGAGAAGGAAAGAAGAAGAAGAAGAAGAAGAAGAAGAAGAAGAAGAAGAAGAAGAAGAAGAAGAAGAAGAAGAAGAAGAAGAAGAAGAAGAAGAAGAAAAGAAGAAGAAGAAGAAGGAGGAGGAGGAGGAGGAGGAGAGGGGGAGGGGGAGGGGAGGGGGAGGGGAAGGGGGAAGGAAGAAGAAGGAAGAAGAAAGAAGAAGAAGAAGAAAATTATCCTTATGGCTAATGCTCAAGGAAAACTTTTGAATAGAGGGCAGAAAAATTGTAATAGCCAGAGTAACAGGATGCCTGTTTCTAGAGAGTGTGCTGTAGACAGGTCTGCAAAGTTGAACCCATGAAATCTCAACAATATGATTGCTTAAACAGGACCATCAAAATGTCAATAGAAATTAACATTCCCAATGTAGATGAGGGAAACTTCATCGGGTTCCACTTGAGTCAAAGAGCTACTATCACGGGCTGCTGAGATGGATTTCCCCAGGGACAAACCTCCTGATAGGTTATTGAGGGGACATACAGTAATTCCTAAGCACAAGCAAATTCTAGCAACATTTAACATATTCAGTAGGGTATGTGTCTATAACAGAAATAATAAGAGGTCATGAATTTGAGAAGAGTAATGGAGACATGGTAGGAACTGGAAGAGGTGAGGAAGAGGTAAAAATTATTTAAGTATAGTACTTAGGCATGGAATTCTAAAAAAACCAACTAAATAAAAAGTAATAAAGCTACTTTTCACCTTGCCAACTTCTCACATATGAAATAGAGAATCTACTGAGTCTGTTTCTTATGTGTTGTTAGGAGCCTCAAAGGAATTAGATTGTTTTCATAGATCCCATTTTCACATAACTAAGATGCCTTTTTGGAGATTTTTTTCCTGGTTTACTCAGAAATCATATTGGAAATGCAATTAATGGATGGTGCAATGTAAAAAAGTTGTTCTAAAATTAGAGTGTCAGTTAGAACAATTCCTTATCTTGATTAGCCTTTGATGGCACCTCTTCTATTCTACCTACATTTAGCTCAGAACTATTTATGTAACAAAAATGTGGTTTCCCTGCTTTTAGAATATGATGGTTTTCCTGAGGATGAATCTACTCTATCAATGGATGGAGAGTATTTGATGTTTTTGTTTGAAATCTTTATCAAGTGTAGATAATCATTATAAGAGTAAATTGCCAGTGATGATGTCACTTGCAGATTTTAGATTAAGGATGTTACTGTGTGGAGTCAGCCTGTTTGTCACTGTGACCATCATCCTGATTCTATTTTTGGAACATATTGCCTCTTTATGCAAGTTGTCCCACTCTTTGCACATTGGTGTGGGTACTGTGTTACTGTGAGTTGCTATGATTTTAGAATCTGAATTTTGCCAGGAGATTATTTTAGTTTATACATTCAGACTAAGATATAATATCTATGAATCTCATTTCCAGGTGCTGGACATTTTTGTTTAAAAAGGTACTATCAAAAAGAAACAAATAACAGACTGAGAAACAGTGGGGTTCACTCTTATGGCTTTATAATACATTTCAGAAAGAACCCTTAATACTCAAAAGATACAACAAAAACTGAAATCCAGCAATGCAGGCACTTCAAAAAACTCTGAACCAATCAAATGATTTTCTTTACCATCGGAGAGCATGGGTTATTTGTAAGTGATGTCATCCTAGGCACCACAGAGCAACTGTATTTTCTCAGAGGAAACTGCATGGCTCCTTTGTAATAAATTATGAGGTAATAAACTTGTTCACAGCTTCTTAGAGATAGAAAAGGCCACAGAAATTCAAGCAAGCTTTCTCATAAGAAAATACTCTCAGGCAAATCATATACAAATTCAAGATTTGTTGCCTTGGTGTCTCTGGAGACTGAAAACTTATTACCATTCAGATTTTGTTTTTAGTGTTCTATGAACAATTTTAGAAAGGTCAATCTAAAATGTCTCTAGTTAAAATTCCACACACTTGTCCAAGTTTAAATCTCATTAGTGACATGAAACCAGGTTCTATTCCTCTACAAAACAGGTTGGACAAGAATGAATGAGTGTGTAGAGAGGAAATGAGTCAAAGAGCAGCTGAAAGGAATTGGCAAAGTGTGAACTCACTAGTGTTTCTGCTGAGGGCTCTATGGTATGAATCTAGACTGATTTTTTACATTTCAGCCACAGCTGAAATGTAAAAAGTGTACTTAGTGGTATTTGGCTGAGGACTCTATGGTATAAATCTGGCCAGAGCATAGAAACAGAGGAAAAGGATGAATGTTTTTCAATTCCTGCACTAATTTCTTCAGTTACTTCTTCTTCAATATCATGGTTAACTCCAAATTCTTAGAAATTGTGAGACACTTTTGGAGGAGATTGTATGTGTGGACTTTATGACTTTACCACCTTGGATTTCAGTTTGTTGTACCTCCTGTGAAAGCAAGACACAAGTTCAGTACTATCTCCTTGGGTACTATTGATAGCTCAAGAATTTGACCATGCAAGGACAAAAAGCATTTTATACTACCTCCCCCGTTCCCATTTTCCATACCTTTACTTTATACCCATAGAGGTCTCAGTTGGTGAGTTTGCTGGTTCTTGGCTAGAAATTTTTCTGTCCACACCCCTATTTTTCCATGCAATTCAGGTCTTATCTTTTCCTTCAGGTGTTAGCTCACTTGTCATCTGATCAGCAGACAATGCATGACACCATCAGCACCTAGCAGTCTCACCCTTACCTAACTTCCACTGTGTGTTGGGCTGCTTTACAATGCTTGATAAAAGCTTTGCAGCTATGAGATTCATCCTCAGATCTATCAGAGCTGTTAATGTCCTTGTTTAAGGACTTGTAAATTTCATGAAGTTCTAGAGTTCATTTGCCTGCTTACACGTGTATATTCAGGGCTTTCAGCGGAGTCTGGAGTATGGTACGGACTCAGTAAATATGTGATGGATAATTAAATAAGGAGAAAGAACACAGAGGGCTTTGACATATCTCTCTTGCATTTTAGTTGGTTATGTTTTACTTTTCCAAGTTGTTCAGAATTTCTTTTTTTTCTTATAGGTTTGAAAATACGTCATTCCATTCACCATATAGCACACATTCTCTTGTTTGGAAATGCTCTACTTTAATTTTCTTTCTTAAAATATGGTTTCTAGCACAGAATACAGTGTATCATTGGCTCAGCAATTTTGGTAGCCCAAAAACTTAGGGCAGGGAATGTTCCATTTTTATCTAATGCTACTTAAGCTCTGGGAATACCTGGTGGAATCTACCTGTGTCGTTTGATACCCTTTTATGTAGATTAATTGTAATTATTTCCACATGTTCAGTTCTCTGAACTTTGTTTTTTCATGTCCTCACATTATGAGGCAGATGTTCATTAAGCAAAATAATACCATTGATTTTAGTTGTGCTATGGGTCTTTTGGCAAACAGTTCCTTGTATCCACAGCTAACGTGTTACCCTGAACACTAGATTACACATTAATATTTAGTCTATAGTTTTTATTGAATGCTGCTTAAAAAGTATTATGCTAGCGGTTAGAGAGATAAGTCAGTAAAGCATTTGTCTACCAAGCATGAACATCTGAGTGTGATCCTTTGGTACTCATGTTAAAAGTCAAGCTTGATGGAGCACATTTTTTAATTGATTAAGTTATGGATTTACTTTGCATCATGATCACAGCTCTTACACTCTCCCCTCTTTCAAGTCCCTCCTTCACACCTCACTTTCCTCAATATAACCCTTATTCCCTTCTTTTCAAGAGAAGAGGCCTTCCATGTATATCAAATAGTCTTGATATATCAAGTTACAGTAAAATTAGGTACAATCTTCTATTGAAACTATAAAAGTCAGCATAGTCCTTTCTCCTTCTCTTCCACGGGATTCCTTAAGCTCCACCAAATGTTTGTCTGTGGGTCCTTGCATCAGTTTTTATCAATTTCTGGGTAAAGCCTTTTTGATGACAGTTATGCTAGGCTCCTGTCTGCAAATATAACAGATTATTAGTAATAGTGTCAGCAATGGGATGCCTCTCATGGAATGAGTCTGAAGATAGGCTAGTCATTGGTTGTCCCTTCTCTCAAATTCTGCTCCATCTTTTATCTCTACACATCTTGTAGACAAGACAAATTGTGCGTCTAAGATCTTGTGGCTGGAATAGTGTTTCAATCCCTCCATTAGCAGTCTTACCTGTTTATAGGAAATGGCCAGTTCAGGCTCTATTTCCCCATTGCTAGGGGTCCCAGCTAGAGTAACCCTCATAGATTCTTGGGCAGGAGGTCTATTGCCCTAGATTTCTAGTTCATTCCAGAAATGCCTGCCAAAAACCCAATCCAAGTCTGGCAAATGGCTGATATGCAAAATACATAAAGAACTCAAGAAAGATGACATCAACAAACCAAATAACCAAATTAAAACAGAGTACAGAGCTAAACAGAGAATTTTCAACAGAGGAATCTCAAATGGCCAGGAAGCACTTAAAGAAAGTTTCAACACCCTTCATCATCAGGGAAACACAAATCAAAACAACCCTGAGAATCCATCTTACACCTGTTAGAATGGCTAAGTTCAAACACTCAAGCTACAGCTCATGATGTTGAGGATGTGGAATAAGTGAAACCTTCATCCATTGCTGGTGGAAATGAAAGCTTGTACAACTACTTAGGAAGTTAATTTGTCAGGTTATCTGAAAATTGAAAATCGATCTACCTAAAGATCCAGCTATACTATTCCCAAAAGAAGCTCTAACACATCCCAAGGATACTTGTTCATCTATGCTCATAACAGCTTTATTCATAATAGTCAGAAACTGTAAACAACCTAGATGTCCTTCAAACAAAGAATAGAAAATGCAGTACATTTATACTGTGAAGTATTACTCAGCCATTTAATAATGATGACAGCATGAGATTTGGAGGCACCTGGATGGAATAAGAAAAGATCATCCTGAGGGAGGTAAAACAGACCCAGAAAGACAAATATGGTGTATACCTTTTAATAAATGGATATTAGTCATAAAGTACAGGATAAACAGGCTACAAACCACAGACCCAAAAGCTAAGAAACAAGTAAGGTCCAAAAGGTGATGCTAGAATCTCACAGAGAAGAGAAAATAGATTAGATATTGAGAGTGGATGGAGTGAGGATACTGGTTCAGGGAAGAGGTATGGATTTTAACAGAAGGGATGAGTAGGGGGAGGATGAAAGTGGTGCATATTTTAAACTCCAGCACTGGGGAGCTGGAGACAGGTAGGTCCTTGAACTTGCTGGCCAATAAACCTCGCCTAATTGGTGATTTCCAGGCTACTAATGATTGGTTTAGAAGAAGATGTATAGTTCTCTGTGAAACAAACCCTCTACATTATACAGACAGATACACTGCCTACCCTTTCAAATACAATGCAGACTTAGATTTTGAAGATTTAGTTAGGATAAGTATTCCCAACATAGCACATTTTCATGATTCCTAGATTCCTAGATAGTCATTATTTAATGTTCCTTCAGGTACGACAGATATTTTAAGTGTTCTTCAATTGATCTTGCAGTTTCTAAAGCCTTGTCTGAACATTATTCCTTTTGATATATTACTTAATTCTATATTTCTGAAAATGTGTGGAGATCAAATTATTTTTTAATTGCAGAAGTACTTCATGATTTAAATGAATCTCTCCATGAATATATTTGTTAAAAAGTAACAAATTAATTTTATTCATATGTAATACTGCTTCAACTTAATTCATTTTACTCTGATGTAATTATAAGCAATGTGCTTCATTATTAATCACCTAGATAAAGGATAAATCACCAGAAATATATGGAAATGTTTATTATTTGAAATAGTGATTCTGATAACATTTTAGTTGGTGGCTTGGTCACTGTAAAAGTTAATCATTGGAGACAATATTTTTTTTTTCTTTTTGAGAAAATCAGTGTCATTTTTCTGCGGTACTTTCATCATTTAGAACCTTTTCATTATAACGGCATCTGTTGAGATGAACAGATGTAGTAAACTTTATTTATTCTTTTAATGATTATTCATTATTTAGACAAAGCACACAATATAAACTGAAAAGCTCTTATAGAGATTTTAGATTAAAAAGACATTCCCATGCAAGCATCATTCCACATTTTAAAATATTGGTTTCTATTGCAGTGGCCAACAGCAAATTGGGGAAAGATAGAGTTTACTTGCCTGTCTGGTTGTGTCTATCATCAAAGGAAGCCAAGACCAGAGTTTGAAGCAATAACCATGGAAGATTGCTCATCTTCAGTTTGTTCTACCTGATTTTCACAGGAAGCTTTCTTATATAGCCCAAGCCTACATGGCTTGGCATGATGGGTACTTACATATCAAGTAGCAATTTTAAGAATGTGCCATAGACATGGACATAGACTAATCTGAGTGAGGCAAGTTTTCATTTGAGGTTACCCTTCCCTAGGTAACTCTAAGCTTCTATAAAGTTGACATTGAAGATATTTATAACATGGATTGATTTTTACACTAATTGATATACTACTATTAAATGTTAAATATAATTAAATTGATACTCAGACTTTCATAATTTGATTGCAAATATGTCACCTTAAGACAACTTCACGATTTAGATAGTGGTTTTTCTCAAAGAGTGCTGTACTTATATCCACACAAATCCCGAGTTTCAACTCAAGCAATGGTTTGTGTAGTCTTCGAGAGAAAAACACATCACTCCTAATGATTACTATGATATAGTTCATCTCCAGATAGTTCTTAATTTTTTAGGTACATGAATGTCTAAAGCATGACAAATTCTAATAGGAAGGGAACCATCTGTTGACTATGGCATTGGCTACATGGTTATCTGAGCAGTTCTGTCTGTGGAACACAAAGTGCATTTGAATCATTCCCTTTAACACTGTCCACCTGTCCTTGTGGATGACCAGTCCAAGGACCTCTCATTACAGTGATATAATTGGGCTCCAAGGGCTCAGGCAAGCACTCTCCAAAGTGCTGAATAAACACTGGACAAAATGACCTCCATCTTGGATATTAAGATGTTCATCAGCTTTCTTTCTTTCTTTCTTTCTTTCTTTCTTTCTTTCTTTCTTTCTTTCTTTCTTTCTTTCTTTCTTTCTTTCTTCCTTCCTTCCTTCCTTCCTTCCTTCCTTCCTTCCTTCCTTTCTTTCTTTCTTTCTTTCTTTCTTTCTTTCTTTGTTTCTCTTTCTTGCTCCATTCCTGTCATGAACTTTCCTTGACTCCCCCTGCTACCAAAGAAAATCTTTTTAAGAACTATAACAGATACAAAAAGCTACTGATATTTTCAAGAGAAGTTGAGTGGTACACTTGTAGTAGCAATCTCAAACAACATTCTGTCAAAAGTGCATGATTACATTCATAAGTTCACAGTTCAACAAACTTAGATATACAATAGATAAGTAATACCAGAGACAAATTGATTTCCTGTGTATTTGTCTTTACAACTGTTTTCTAAATAGAAACTGTAAGACTTTCACTTATTGATTGATTGATTAACTGAATTATGTAATCACCATCGTGTGCTTAAAATGTAACAAAATTAAAATGGTTAGTGATTCTCATAAATCTGAATTGACAACTGTAATGAATGAGAATATTGATAATCTTTTTTTTTTTAAGATTCAGTTATTTCTGTATTTGAGTGTCTATCTGTATGGCTAAGTATACATGTGTGCCAGTGACCATGGAGGCCAATAGAGGGCATCAGATACCCTGAAGCTGAAAAAAAAATAGGAGGTTCAAATTGCCAAATCTGAGTGCTGTGGACTAAAATTAGATACTATGGAAGATTATTAGCAAATACACTTAAGATATACTTAAGGTATATCAACTTAATCCTCTTAAAGTAAGGTTGAATTTTGAGTACCTCTATGTGCTGCAGATCTATTATTTTTAAAATGAAGACACTGTCTAATTTTGAGAGTGAGCAAAAAAAAAAAGTACATGGAAAAATGATTTTGTCCTGTGCCATTAAAAAGACTTGAAAAACATCATGTAATCAACACATGCTTCTTCTCCATTTGTGTTGTGAAAAAGTATTTCGCATGATTTTAAAGGAGATGTTGAAATAAAACGAGAGACATGATAATTTCACTTTCAGCATTTTATACCTTTATAATATTTCAAGTGCACATTGTAAAATTAGATGTAAGGATTGCCAAAATGTGCCAAACAATAATCTAGTCCACTTACAATTGGCAGAGTATTTGAGGTAGACTGCTCCAGAAAGGGAATTATGTAGTGCAATAGTTAAGTCTGATCAATAAGTACACACCTTACCTTAAACAATGATAGTTTTATGGTTGATATATCCCAAATCGTCTCTTCTAGGATTTTGAGATATGCCTTTCAATCTATTATACCCTAAATCCACAATCTAGAATAGATTACCCTCTAACTTCTTTATATATGCGTTATGTATTCTTTGTAACCTCATTATTTGCAAGCATGTTCTTTTCACTATCTTTCTCTTAACTATGCTTTAAGCTTTCTCATTGTCACTGCTTTACAGATGTTTTGTGAGTATGTTAGAGTTTCCAAATCATTGAAGTGCCCTATATCCATTTTAGAGTTGTGATATATATATATATATATATATATATATACACAACTTTATGTTAAACACTTAGGAGCTTACACAGTTAGATTTAGATTCAAATATTGCTCTTGACATAAGTTAAATTACTTACACATACTGAGCCCCGGCTCACTCACTCAAAACTACACTTCCTGATTCTTTAGTTTTAAGAGGTACCTCAGTGTAGTTTTGTGGACTCTTGCAAAGATCTAGTGAATATGTTATTTTTTTAATGGTAGTTATCCAAGGATTATGGACTCCAAGAATCTATTTGGGATGACAAAATTGGCAGCCTCTTCATCTCCTTCAGCCTGTGTTCATACACAAAATATGTGTGATGCTTTGTTTTTCATCATTTTTGGTGGTTCTTTTTGAGGTAATTGGTTTTTGAATTATTGGTCCTTAGAACTTGACTTTATGCCTACTCATTCACGGAAAATTCACATATGTCAGAGCTTCAAAAGTATTTATTTGCATACCTCACCTACTCTTAGAAGATGTCTAGAATTGTGTTTTATGAGTCTGGGATTAACATATGCTTGACACTAACATTTTGAAATTTTAGAGTTATTTCAATTGCCATACATCTGAATTTCAATTTGTACCTAGCTTTCAATGAGATTGTTTTACTTCATGTTATAGGATTTTATCATTTAATGATCCATGTGAAAATGTGTGAGTCTTCTTGGATTTCTTCTGTTTTCTCATATCCTTGGAAAGTGAAGAAAAGATACTGTGTATTCTGGGAAGTCTACTTCCTGATTCTTTAGTTTTAAGAGGTACCTCAGTGTAGTTCTCTCCTTTTTGATTTTCTTCCAGAACCTTCAGTGAGAATACTCTATCATTGGCCTGAGCCACTGTAATTACCTCTTCATGGGTTCCCATGATATCACTTTAATCATTTCAATTTGTTTTTCAAAACCCAAAGGTATTTTCTTTTGGTTTGTACTTCAAGAAGACAACAATACATTTTGTTTTGAAATAATTATATATATATAATCTTCAAGAAGTTATATAGTATTAAAAAATATTATTTAAAGTAGCATATTTGAAGTTCACATCTCATTATGTTTCTGACTTGCTTAAACACAATTAGAGGTTTCTTATTTTCTTTAAGATAATAAATAGTACCATTGTGTCTATAAACCTGAGTTCTACCTTTGATTTGTTTCTTTAGTTTCCTTTTTATTTTGGTTTTCCCTTTAACTCAGTTTGCTCCATTTATTCTGAATTTCTGTTCCTTTGCTATCAGAAATTCCTTCTGGCCTAATCCTCTCTCTATGTGCTATTTTTTGCTGATCCCCCAGCAATCCATTAACCACCAAATCTTCAGTCTAGAGTTGGTTCCTCTTTTATTTCTTATTTATGTTTCACCTTTCCTACATTTTCTTTTCAAAATTGTATAACTAAGAGAATACTAACTCTAAAAAAGCTTATTTTAGAGAAGATATATATATATATATATATATATATATATATATATGTATATATGTAATTATATCAATCCCTACTTGTTCTTCCTTCCTCTCAATCCCTCATATACTCTCAAAGTGATAGTCACTTTTTCATTGATTAACACACACACATATGGGTACGCACGCTGAGTCTGTTTACGTTGCTTGTGAGTATGCAATTTCAAGGCAGATGAATTTGTGTTGTATAATCAATTAGGGAACTCATTCTTTGTAATGACTAATTCTCTTCTTTGCAGTCTTTAGTTGCCTGTAGATCTTTGTCTATGGGTAGTAACCATGAACTTTCCTCCTTCCATGTAGCATGTTTATTACTTATACATATTGAGATCCAGTTCAGTCATCCAAAACCATGCCACCTTTTACTGACTGCAATGCACAGCAACACAGTAGGAAAAGCTCCAAAACACAATTCCTGATTAGCACCCCTGAATATTCTATAACTTTCATTCAATTTCCAAGTAATATCATGAAAATTTATGATCTTGGAATTTCATGAGGCTTTTTGTACAACATTTTCTTTTATTTCTTTTTTTTTTTCCATTTTTTATTAGGTATTTAGCTCATTTACATTTCCAATGCTTACCAAAAGACCCCCTTACCCACCCACCCCCACTCCCCTACCCACCCACTCCCCCCCTTTGGCCCTGGCGTTCCCCTGTACCGGGGCACACAAAGTCTGCGTGTCCAATGGGCCTCTCTTTCCAGTGATGGCCGACTAGGCCATCTTTTGATACATATGCAGCTAGAGTCAAGAGCTCAGGGGTACTGGTTAGTTCATAATGTTGTTCCACCTATAGGGTTGAAGATCCCTTTAGCTCCTTGGGTACTTTCTCTAGCTCCTCCATTGGGAGCCCTGTGATCCATCCATTAGCTGACTGTATTATTGTATTTCAATTTAATATTCAAAATACAGCTTGAAGCTTCCTTTTTCTCTTGTCTTCATCTTACTGTGGAACATGATAAATATCAATTCCCTGGGGTGAGATCCTTTTATAGTTTACTAATCTAAGCAAGATAGCTTCTCTTTAATATAAAATGTGAAACTTGCATGAACCCAGTTTTGACCCTTAGAATACTGAATAGATAGTAAAATATCCCAAGGCCCAGTAAGTACAGCTGTGCCATAAAACGGAGCCAGCTTTGTAATTGCCACTAAATGGATAAGTCATTTTAAAAGCAATTGTTGTCTTACAAACCTAATAAAAATGGCATAGAAATGACTTCTGAATAAATTTCCATGTAAACAATGAGAACATTGGCAAATGTCAGCAGAATCAAGTTTTCGAGGACTCTCAAAGTAAGGGCTGACACAATCTGAGGAGCACAAACTGAAGTCAAATAGCTTTTGTAACCTTTGTGGAAATTAAAGGCTTTGTGACATCTGATTTGTTCTGTCTTCATTATTCCAACTCTGAATCAACCTTAAAAACTAATACTCAGCAATTTTTCTAGAAGCCAGAATACTAGAGCCACTGTACATGGAAGAAATTAGTTTGGAACTATCTTAAAACATAATTTTCAGAGAATTGTTGTTATATGATTTGTCTAACAGTTTCCTATCACGATTTTTCTTCTCAATGCAAAAAGAGTCCTTTTTAAAGTCAAGCTTAGATGATTGCTTAACCTTGTGGATCTCTCAGGTGGCTAATAGAAGTTGAAGTAAGCAGAAACACAATATTTGCATGTTCATACACACATGACTATGTCATGTACTGTGAGTCTAGAAGACAACATACATGTATAAATGTTCTCTTGACCATGTACATCCTACAAACCTTATAAATCCATAGCTCTTAGCTTTGTAGAGTAATAAGGCACTGTACATGGAGGGAGTAACAGATGAGGCAGAAAAGTGAAAAATTCTGTGAGTGTGTGAAGCTTATCCCAGAGAACACAGAGATTTGTTTTTTGACTTTTATAATTTATTGGTATTGGAGGAAATCTACTTAATTGTCAGTTGATGACTAACTCTCTCAACTAAAAATTTTATTGTAGCTACTTTAAGACGTTATAGAATTACTTCAGAAAAAGACTATTACCAAAACAATAAAAAATCATCAATGATGAAGAACAAAAAATTCTAGTAGGTGAAATATTGCATTCTGAATTTAACATTATATTACTAAAGGTGATCATTAGAAATAGAAGATATATAAAGAAAAAGGTCTTTAAATCTCATATATTTTAAAGAAAAATGGGAAGGTATCTCAGAGAAGCCACATTTCTACTTTTTAAAAAAATTAAGAACACAATTTTCAACATATTCACACTGAACCAAAGAAAACTGTGAGAATATTACTTTAATAAACACTATATAAATAAAAAGATAAACTCAAATCATAAAGATAAGTTGTGAATTTCTAGAATTAAAAGTTAATAACAACCATAGTAAAAATATTCACTCATGGGTTTAAAAGGTTTAAATAGACAGGCTTGTCAGTGAATTCAAATATAGAGCAACTTAAATTGTATATCCTGAGGAGCAGAAAAAAAAGATGATCAACTGAAGTGTCTTAGAGACACACACCAGTGAATAGAACATTAAGAGACATTGAGAAAAAGCAGGGGAAGAAAGAATGCTTGATTGAAAAGTGGATAATGCTTACAAAAAGCCTGGATATTTATATACAAGAGACTCAGTGAACTTCTGATAATATATACTAAGGTCTATAAAAAGATACTTCATAGTTTGGTGGTTGAATGATAGACGAATGAATCAGATTCAACCAAGAAGACTACAACTACCATAGTTGAAGAAATATCAGGTTATTTTCAAATTAAAATGAAAAATTCAATTTCTCAAATCCAAAAACAAATAAAGAGTAAACAGATTGATGGATAGATTGTCAAATAGAACTGCTAACGAATCCTGAAGTAAAAGGCTACTAAGCAAAAGAGTTGATCTGCATAAAATTCAAAATTAAGATTATTATGTATTTAAGCAGTATAGCTAGAAAATGTTGGCATACAACTATAATCTAGTCACATGGGGATAGAAAAAGGAAGGTCTTAAGGGTGGGACCAGCCTGTGATATATAACCAGGTCATGTGATAAACGGATCATGTGATAAACAGATCATGTGATAACCAGATCATGTATCACATTAAACCCAACCTGAGAGTATAAATTTGTTTTGGGATTGATCCCTTTTCATCTTTTCTGTGCTTTAAAAGGCACCTGCAAGAAGCAAAATTTTGAGATTTGTTTTTGAAGAGCTATAGAAGCCACAAATCCATTAATCAATAATTGACTTAACTGGTAAATAGACTATTCAACAGTAACAATTAGGATATTTAATTATCTTCTATTAATAATGAATAGACCAATACACTAAATCATTTGGGAACAAAAGACTTGAACACTTTAAAATACAGAGACAAAGCAGTACAGGTCCAATCCCAAAGCAATATATACTTTCATGAGTCTAAGAGACATTCTTTAGGATATAAAATATATCTGGCATGAAAGAAACCTCAGGAACTTTAACTGAGTTGACATCACAAAAGCTTTGTTCTCAAGCAACAGCAGACTAAAATTTAAAATCAACAAACAAATGGCATAATAACATCTTACTAGACAGTTCTTCATAAAATTTTCTGATAGGAAACATGATATTCCCAATATAATTGGAGACAAAGAGAGAATAAAATAGTGTGACTCAAATTTGTATTGTGGTATCTTTATAAACTTGCAGGTTGATTTTAATGAAAGAGTCAGTAGTAATTACCCATGATGGAGAGCTGGAATCCTTATTATTGGAAAATTATTATTCTAGGAAAAATAATGACACAGCTTATTTGGAAAATAGTTTGTGGTTTCTTAATAATCCAGTACAATGCAGTTTTCATTTATCTACTCAGGGGAGAAGCGACAAGAGTAGTCTCCACAAATATTCATGCAGAAGTGTTTCTAATAACATTGCTCACAGATGCTTCCCTCCCTCATATGGGAACAGCTTGAATACTCAGCTAAAGAACAGAGAAAGAAACTGTATAGTATACATACAAAGGAGTATTATTTTGCCTATAGCAATGTACAGGTGAATGATGCAACATTTTTGTACCTGGAAGCCACCACGTTAAGTGAAAGTAGACAGCAATAATAAGGCTGCATATTGTATGACTAACTTTATGTGAAATATCCAGAGTAGGCACACATAGTATAAGAAACTTGAAAATATCATCCTGAGTGAGGTAACTCAGACCCAAAAGGACACGCATGGTATGTACTCACTAATAACTTGCTATTAACCAAAAAAAGCACAGAATACCTAGGATACAATCCACAGGACTCAAGAAGGTTAGCAAGGAGAAGAATCCAAGTTAGGATGCTTCAGTCCCACTTGGGAGGGAGAAAAAAAATAATCACAATCACGGGAGGCAAAGGAAGGGAGGGATCTGGGTGGGAGAGGGAAAGCAGAGGAGAAACAGGGAACATGATCATATATGGGGATGGGGGAGAGACAGGATACAAGCCCTGAGAGCCAGCAGAATTAATGGAAATATGCAACCTTGTGGGGTGTGAGGTTGAGGAGCCCTCTACAAAGTACCAAAGACTTAGGAGGTGAGAGAATATCAGGACTCAAAGATATGATGTGCTTACAAACAGGAACCTAGCGTGACTGCCCTCTGAGAGGCCCTATCAGCAGCCGACTGAGACTAAAGCAAATACTTACAGTCAACCATTGGACTAAAGTCGGGGTCACCTGTGGTTTAATTAGGGAGAGGCTTAAAGAAACTGAAGAGGAGGGCTACCTCACAGGAAGACTGTCATTCTCAACTAACCCAGACCCCTGAGTTCTCTCGGATACTGAGCCACCAAACCAGGCAGCATACACTAGCTGGTCTGAGGTCCCCATACATATATATCAAAGAACTTCCTCATCTGGCCTCAGTAGCAGAAGATGCACTGAACCCCTGAGGTCCTTGTGGAGTGGGCATCCTTTGGGAGAAATTATGTTAAGTGAAAATAGACAGCAGAAAAAGGCTGCATATTGTATGACTAACTTTAGGATGGAGGAGGAACAGGATAAGGAACTGTGAGAGGGGAGACTGGGAGGGGAGCAGAAACAAAAGTAAGATACAACCTAATATAAGTTCAGCCAGAGCCTCACCAATACAGATGCAGATGCTCTGAGCCAACAGCAGGACTGAGATTGAGGGCCCTAACGGGGGACTAAGGGGGAGTAATGAGGGAGCAGAAAGATTTTGCAACCCTATAAGAAGAACAACAATATCAACTAACCAGATCCCCCAACACTCTGAGGGACTAAACCACCAACTGAAGAGTACATATGGAGGGACCCATGGCTCCAGCCACATATGTAGCAAAGGATTGCTTTATCTGGCATCAATAGGAGGGGGCCTTGGTCCTGTGGACTTTCAATGACCTAGCGCAGGGGAATGTCAGGGCGGTGAGGCAGGAGTGGGTGGGTGGTTGGGGGAACATCCTCATAGAAACAGGGGGCATGGGAAGGAATAGGGGGGTTGCAGAGGGGAAAGTGGGAAAAGGGAGAACATTTGAAATAGAAATAAATATAATAACCAAAATAACAATAAAATAAAAACAATAAAAAGGCTGGATTCCTCAGCCTATGTAATAAAACATGTGGATCTTTCAAGTGGCAAATCGTCATTATTTAATGATTCAGTCAGAATAAGCAACCTGGAAAATGTGGAAAACTTTTTCGCAAACATTCTGTGTGACAAATCTTCATTGAGAATGCTCAGGTGTAAGTACCTCATGTAGTTAACGTGTATTTGTTATGAAGAACGAAGATGCAGTTTGTCTTCAAGATTATAACAGAAGTCATTTGCCACCTGTGGGCCCACAGTCTTATGTTAAGCTCCCTTACTGTGAAAGAGATAAGATGCTAGACACTCTTTGGAAATAGTGACTAGGCTTTTGGCAGTTATATTGAGCGCTGATATTTCACATAATACTGCATTTCCAGTGATGAAGAGGAGGAACATGGGTAATCACAGGGGCAGGACATTCATTTTCCTTTTCCTAAATGATGGTCAATGTGTTCATGTGTTTTTGTTGAAGTGTTAATTCATGGTATCTCTATACTATTTTGATGATTTAACTAGAGGCAATCCATATGCATGAACAACTTCTATTAACTAAACACACACACACACACACACACACACACACACACACACACTTGATGAACAGCTTCTGAATTCTAAATCAGAGTTCAGCAAAGGCCTTTAGCTGGCATCAAGCTCTGTGAGAATTATGGCAGCTTAAATAATTTCAGCTTTATATTTTGTTTCAGAGATATTACCTCAGCTAGATGGCTCCCTTGAAGGCTAGCCTATGCTGTTATTTATGTACTGGCTCTGAGTTCCTATTTCTCTCTCATTTTGAGCTTGTTATATTTTATGTCCCCTCTTGGAAGCAGAAACTCAGAATTTTTTTGTTGGATAATTGACTATTTCCTTCTGGGTCAGCTGTATTTTATGTACTATGTTCTGAATAATATTTGAAGCATATTAAAATAGAAAAAACTGTCAGTTTTGGCATCACCCAAAGATGTAAACTTGGCTTTACCCTGTATAGCCAGAGATTACACATTTTAAAGAAAACCTTATGCAGGATGTACCAGTCAGAATGTTTTAAGGTGTTTATAACAACAGCTCCCAACTCATTTTAACCTAACCATAAATTGACTTGTAACTTTCCACTTGTATCTGGGTATGGTGTGGTTATATAAACCACCCAGATTGTAGCATCGCTTTCAGCTGTGGTTTTAATTTAAAGTTGATAGTCTTCATGTTTGCAAGATGGCAGCCAAGCTACCAGCTGCTTTTCTATTCTTTATGTCTGAGTCATTTTTGGACACATATCTCCCGCCCAAACCATTAGGAATTATTTGAGAAATTCCTACAGTAATCAGTTAAAGCTAAAGATACCTGAGTTTGTGCACTTTATCCTGAGCCACATTTTCTTCTAAAGAAGAAGGAAAAAATGTATATTGATAGAAAAAAATAAAATTTTTCCATGTATGGCTTGATTCTTTATTTGAACATTTGGTTACAGATTTAAAATTTTGACCTACTGCAGGATAGTTAAAGTGTCGTGTGTGTGTGTGTGTGTGTGTGTGTGTATGTGTGTGTGTGTGTGTATGTGTGTGTGTGTGTGTGTGTGTGTGTGTGTGTGTAAGAAAAAGAAACTATTAAATTTAAGCTTAATGAAATTGAGATTCAATAGTAAATTTAGAGTACTTGGGAATCTGATTAAACACATCTATGCATGGATGTTTTTATGGCTTGAGAGTCAGTATGTTCTGATAACATGACCTATTTTGAAATCTTAAAGCACTGGCTTCAAATATCTTTAAAACCTTAACTATAAACCACCCTTAGATGTGAACAAAGAAAACAGGCTTAATTCATTAGGTTTATATTCCACAACTGTGAATTTGAAGACAAGTGAAAATAGTCTGGCCTTCTACAGGTAAGAGCTGTCTGAGTCAGTGTCAGAAATATTCTCTCCTATGATTGTGATGGGTAACCAAGTTCCCAACCCCAAATAATGCCCTTCCCAAGAAGCCCACATGTCTAACTTTCCAGAATAGAGATCTTTACCAGTTCAGGTGAGATCTCCCTGGTATCCTCCAGCCAATCTCCCCCAAGGTGATGGCTTTCTTTCATACAAGGACAGGAAAGCATGGACTACAGGAAACTCGATGCTTTGCTGAGACAACTGATTGGCATCTCAGCAGCATGCCTGGAAGGCTCTTCACTTCAGAGATGAGTGGGACGTGAAAATGGACCACATCTGCTCATTCAGACAAAAATGAATAAATAAATAAATAAATAATAAGTGTATTTTTTGCTTTCCTGGTGTCATGAAGTGAAAAAAAAGCTGATGTCTTACAAAGTATGTTAATTTCTGTCATTCAGATATAGTTCAAGTATAAAAAACAAAACTAAACAAAACCCACCTTTATTTTTATTGTTTGGGGACAAAAATCTGCACTCAAAGACCAGTTTCTGCAAAGGCAAACACTTGCCTGCACACACATGATGGATTTGCTCCTTGATTTACTAGGTCTCTGTTTACTTTTGAAACAAGCTTTTGAATTAAGTCAAATAAAACTGAATATTAGTAATTACTTAACTGTGGTTTAAGCTTCAGCCAAAGTAGCAACCTGAGAATCATTTTAATCAGGCACCACATCAAAGCTAGTGTGCATAAATGATGTGCATCTACTTTGACACATAGGAAGTGTTCTAGGAGAATGAGGCTCCAGAGAGAACACAGTTTGGCATTGAATTGAGGGGCTTCTCACACAGGTACTTAGCAACACAGCATCCTCCAACTCTGAAGCTGAAATCTAGCTGCTACTACTACTGAACAAATATAAGGAGCAACATGGAAGTGAAGTCAGGGATATCTGATGATTTTTATTTTTGTCTTGCAGATTTATGTGTGTGATATATATACAGAAACATAGATGCACACACACACATATATGTATATGATATATATATACACACACAAAGACACACATTCCTCCATAGACTTGCCCTGTAACGAGCAATATTTGTTATTTGCAGAAAAGATTTATGTTTTGAAAAAATCCATTTCCTCAAACAATGAGGAACATTTTTGGACAGCTAAATACATACATACAGTGGCTTCACTGGGTATCTTATCAGTTTTTTATTTTACATAGAGCATTGTGAATTACATCTAGCAAAACTTTTTTTTTTAACCACATAATTCTGGATTAAATATTTGTAAATTGTCATTCAACATTTCTGTCTGAATGTTATATAATAATATATGCAAGAGTATTTACAAGATAATTGACTGACTTCATAGCTTTCTAAATAAGCTAAAAATTTTTGTTCATAATAAATTTTGAAAAAGTGTATATGTATATGTACATACACTAATGCATATATTATCACTAATAAAACATTCAAAGAAGTGAAATATAGAAAAAAATGTAAATTTCTATTAAAAAAGGGTGCCTCTGAGTATATGCTCAGAAACTCTTCCATACCCTGAAATGCATCCATACGCTGTATTGTCCATTCATATGAAATGCCCAGAACTGGTAAATGATGTTTAAAAAAAAACTCAAATATTCGATTTTCCCAATAAAGACTTGGGAGCCAGATGCTGGCATGAAAGCCTCCTAGCTCAGAGAGGCAGAGAAAGCACCCAGCTCATCTTCCTCTTCAGCTGATATCCCAAAAAATGATCAGGGTCTCTTTCTCCACACATTATCAGAAACACTTCAAATTGAATATCCCTCCTCTCTCTCTCTCTCTCTCTCTCTCTCTCTCTCTCTCTCTCTCTCTCTCATGTTCACTCCATGTCAACTCTGACTTTTGACCTATGGTTTATTTAATCTTGTTTATTTTATTTGTTTTACAGTAAAGGAAAAGCTCTTGGATTAATGGTGTGTGCTAAGGATGAGCCACACCACAACTAGAAACAGGTCTTTCTAGTAAGTAACACACTCTTGGGTTTTACAGTGTGACCAAAAAATAAATCTATTAAAAAAAGAAAGAAAGAAAGAGAGAGAGAGAGAGAGAGAGAGAGAGAGAGAGAGAGAGAGAGAGAAAGTCTATTATAGAGTAAAGTGATTAAGGAATATGGCTAAGGGAAAGTATTTATCTCTTGAGAATTATGTGAATGCAATGAACTAGAATAAATTTGTGAGGATAGTAAGGTCTTCACATTATGCATTTTAAGTGAATAAATAGTATAATATGTGAGTTATGACTTAAAAAATCCATTTCAAAATATTCATTTCTATTTCATGATGTTAAAAACAAAGTAGTGAAAACACAAATGTCCATGTAGATAGCAGGTAATACCAGAAGAAGAATAAGCTGATGCTCTAGTATGGAATCTTGATGGAACTGGTTTCAAGAACATTCTCTAGACACTCAAATCAAAGACTGAACAAGATCCTCATATAAAATAACTTTCTGTTTCCATATGTACTGTTTTATGTGCTTTAATTTATGCTAAGCTACTTAGGATACCTAGTGAATCTTAAGTTTTAAATGAATAGTTATTATACTCTATTATTTCAGGAACCATATCAAGACATAAAGTGACCACATGAGCAGTAAGTAGATAGACACATTTTTACTATAATGTATTAAATGGCTGGTTGGTTAAATGCAGATAGATACTACAGAGGCCGATGAGGATTGCATTGTGTTAAAAAACAATAGAAGCCAGGTGCCAACAGCCAGATGTCTCAATGGAAGACACCACCTGAGCTTTGCGATTTGCCAAGAGAATCTCATAACTGTTTTTTCATTTTTATGTGAGCAGTGACATACATTAACATCAAGGCGAACATTCAAATTAGTTATGACTTGGATTTCATAATGTTAAATCATTTAAAGTCAGAAGAAAGAAAAATATTAAGCATTATCTTTCTAAACAAAATGCATAACATCATTGACTTTAGTAAAATATATAACTATCTATGGTGCTGAAATTAGTAAGTGAAACTAGAGAATTTAGTAAATAAAATAAAGTTAAAATTCAGGGTTGTGAAAAGTTATATAATTTAAAAAAATCAAACTTTTGTGAATTTAAAATGAAAGATGACTGTAAGTAAGATTTCATTTTTATTGATCATCAGCTTTCTACAATTGGCATGTGGCCAGCCACTAAAAGTTGATTGATAGTTTGTTAATTTCTTCTGGTTTGACTGAGGTCTTCAATGTGCCATCCAGAAACTAAAAGGGGGAAAATGAAATTATGGTTCTCTCCCCGTGCTGACATAAGAAAGGGCACACACTCAAAGTAAAAACTCCATAGACAGAAAAAAAAAGAAAGATAATAAACTCTACTCTACAACCTTTGAAAGAACACCAAAGGAGGGCTGTACTCTTCGTTTTAGAAGGCACTACATCTTTCTTGCTTGAGAAAACAAGAATTTGAAATTTAAAGCTTTTTATTCAATAGAATACTTAATGCAGGTTGAAAAGAAGGGTATAAGGAGTGGGGAACCGAGTTTCATCTCGCTGACATCACACGTGTTTCCTTTTACTCTTCATGCTTAGTTGATCTCTCAATGTTCAGGGACAATGGCTCTGGACTTGCCTTTCTCTGTGACTCTCACCTCTGAAAAAACCTGACTTTGGGGTTTTATAAAAGCCGAGGGTTTCTGCACATAGAACATTCTGGAGGACTCGTGTGGGCTTCCTGTGGGCATTAGTATTTAGAATACTGATACAAAAGAGTTAAAGTTCAGGGTGACTAGAAGTTTGCCTCACTCCTGGTTCCAACTGCAGTAAGGATTTAAGAAGCATCCTCAAGTCATAAAGCAGTGTAGGCAGCTTAAGTCTGCATTTAACAGCTGCTAGCTTTTATCTACAGATGATGCAATTTTGGTAAGAAAGTGGACATCATGAAAATTCCTAAAGGAATATTTTTATGTGAGTGTCTGTGACCCAGAAGTGGAGAAGGAAAGGGTACATGGGAAACCTGAATAATAGTAGTTTGTTCTTGATGAGGACAGGCAATAGTATGGACAGATTAAGAGTGTATGCCATCAGTTTGTACAAAGGGAAAAAAACATTCTGGGTACCTGATGGTTGTGTAATGTATTTGTTTCTTGTACGTAGTTTTGTTAGATCTTTGGGCTAACCCTCCCCAAAAGTAGGTTGTTTTTTTTTTTTTTTTTTTTTGCTGCCATGGGAACTTAAATGAGCTCATTTAAAAAGCAGAAAAGGAGAGTACAGGTATATTTCTTCTGCAGCAGCTTGTTGCATAACTTTACTTAAAGAAGCCACAGGAATTTGCAAGTGAATATGAAAAGTAATAATAGAAAAAATGGGGTTGGACATCAACAGTTATTATAAATGAAAAAATGAGTCTGGAGAGATGGCTGAGTCGGTAAAGTTCTTACTGCCTAATCACCTGAATCTGAGTTTGCATCTTCAGATTCAGAGGAAAGCCAGATAATGGCATCAGTACTAATAATTCTTTTATATGTATATACACATATATTACATACATATATGTTTGTATACATTTATACAGATACATGTATGTATATTGATTTGTTCTTTAATTTTTCTCTCATGTATTACATCCCAACCTCAATTTCCCCTCCCTCCACTCTTTATAGCCCCTCTCCCTCAGATCCATTCCTTCTTTATTTCCCTTTAGAAAAAGGGCAGAGCTCCCAGGGATATCAACTAAACATGACATATCAAGTTTCAATAAGTCTAGGCACCTCCCCTCATACTAAGGCTAGACAAGGTGACGACCGAGTAGGAGGAATAGGATCCCAAGTAGCGGTATGAGTCATTGACAGTCCCCATTTTCACTACTAGGAGTCCTATAGCTATACATCACGGGGTATGTGGCAGAAGACTTAGCTCAGACTCAGGCACAGTCTATGTTTGTGGCTTCAGTCTTTTTTGAGCCCCTATGAACCCTGCCTACTTCAGCCTATAGATTGTGTTCTAGTGGTACTCTCTACCACTCTGGCTCCTACAATTATTCTTTCCCCTTTTCTGTAATTCTTGCACTGGGAGAATAGACAGGAAGATCCTGAAAGGTCACAGGCCATCTAGTCCAGGAAAGAAGGCAGCACAGGACCTCATGCATAGCAGGCAAGTAATTTGCAGGTGGGCTACCTGCCCAGCCCTGCATTTTGCTATTTTGAGCTGTCATGCAAAACCAACCTAACAAAACATTCTTCTATGTTCACTATTCACTCCCATGAAGTTGCTAGAGTCAGAAAAATATTGTCTAACTTGTCTCATAAATGTATGCCTGGGCCTGAAACATTCACTGTTCAAATCCTCTCTTTTTTTAATGGCTTTTGCTCCCACTCTTTGCTCCTGCAACTGTGAGATAACTTGGGTATAAATTTTCCTTAAGGAATCTGCCTTACATAGAAACAACTTGGCAATATTTGTACAACGACCGGAAGAAAAGTCTTTTCTCGAGACATACAAAGAGGCCAAGTGTGTGGATCACTGATTAGACAAGGCAAAGGATGTGAATATAAGAAGGATGGACTGGAACTCAGCCTCAGTTATAGGCAGTCATTTGACCTGCTCCACATTGCTAGAAGACGAAGCATCTTACTCACATTGAGATTTCTTGGTGAAATGGGGTAGAAACATCCTATTTAAATTGCAGCTACAACCATGACTGTTGCTTCTTACG